>NW_022111368.1:732726-733910 GCF_000313985.2 Echinops telfairi
TTCCCAAAGGGATGGAAATGTTGACTAGTAATGCATTTGGAGTTTGTTCCACA
This sequence comes from Echinops telfairi, assembly GCF_000313985.2. NCBI lineage: Eukaryota > Metazoa > Chordata > Mammalia > Afrosoricida > Tenrecidae > Echinops > Echinops telfairi. The sequence goes on from NW_022111368.1 coordinate 732,780, forward strand.
ATATCAGACTATTAATCAAACTTTCTATTTAAAAGTTCTGAAATAACAGCACAGTAGTGTGTGGCAAAAAGGGCTTGTTTTGTTGTGGACAGGGGAGTTGGTTATGCCACCACGACAATGCACCTGCTCACACAGACATCTCAGTGTTCCAGTTTGGGGCATAAAAGCAAACAGCACGCCTCTCTTTCCCCACACACCTTAGTCACCTGACCTCACTCTGTGCCACTTCTTTTTGCGTCCATCAATGAAGAGAGACACTAAAGGACAGTGATTTGATGACGTAGAAGAGATGAAGAAGGAAAATGAGGGAAGTGCTGTCAGCGATCAAAACAGATGAGTTTGAAAAATGTTTCCAAGAATGGAATCACAGAATTGACAAATGTATTAAGTGTAATGGAGGGTAATTTAAAAGTGATAAGGTTATTTTGTTAAAAAAAATTAAATACATAGCTCTGAAAAAAATTTTTCAGTTATTTTTGGTACCCCTTTGTTTTATAAAATTAAATTATTATACTTATAACATGTAACTTGATATGTTGACTATTTAATTGGTTCAAAATGTGACTAGGAGCATTTGATACTTGCTTTTGAGTATAGTATATTCAAATGTAGCATAGAACGTATTTTAACACTTGGCCAGTAGAAAGGAAGGTTACCAAGAGGGATAGAAACAATGCCAATGGGAATTCAGGCATTAAGAAATAGGTAATAGAAGATTCCTAAAATGAATAAAAAATTAATAAATGTATGACTTCTCTAATGCCTTTCTAAATTTCTTCATTATATAATTATATATCAAACTTTGTTTTTCTAAGTATTATCAGCCTTGCAATATTAATATTCATTATATGCCTTATTAGAGCATTCATGAAATCTATGAATCATAGCAAAGCAACTTCATTGTTCCTACAGAGCCTACTGGAGTGTCGTAATTAATGTCTATTCAATTGGACTTAATTGCAAGTGTTATTCTAGATAGTTTTACCATGTGTACACATACACACACACACGCAAATATATTCATGACATATAGACTCTGGGCTTTTAAGTCCTGTACCTCTTTGCAATGAAAATACACAAATGAGGGCACATTTCTACGCAATCTCTTTTCCAAATCTCGGAGTGCTACTT
>NW_022111368.1:734443-736354 GCF_000313985.2 Echinops telfairi
ATTAGGATGTTTTTGTAATTTTATTATTATTTTATAAATTCTAAATACAAATCATCAGTTGTTTCAATTAATTTTAAATATCTTTTTATATATGAGGATTCTCTTCTATATCTGCATATGACTTAGTTTATTGAATAAAATTTTAATGTAAAATATATTGCTTAATTAACTAATAAGTGTATACTTTGTAGTATTGTTTAAGAAATCCCACCTTAATTTCAAGTCATTTGGATATTTCTTGTGCAGTTTTTCTGGAAATTGTAAAACTTCCCAACTATAATGAATATAACATGAAGTTTGAAATATTAAAGTCAACTTCCCTTACTACCTCTTAAAGAGTACCTCTTCTCCTCACTAATTTGTTATGCCATCTGAGTTATTTATTGATTTCTTATATCTATTCTTCTGTTTCTCTGCTCCACTGGCTACAGATGGCTGATGGATTTGTTCCATGTTTATGTGTTCCTGGTATACGCATTAGTCGAGAGCAATTTGAAAAGAGAAGGATGATGAGTAGATAGAATGGATCTGTGATTTAGATATTTTAGAGGTGATTTTACCAGAATATATATTTGATATATGTTCAGGCAGAACTAGATGTTTAAAAATAAATTTAATCTCCAGACAAATACTAGAGAAACTCTGATTGAGTTTACCAATTGAGATACAACAGTATTGGTTCTCTTTGAGTTTTTAACATGAACCTGGAGGTGTTTCCATATGCTCTATCTATCTCTATATATTTTTAAATAGAGTTTTATTGTGTTTTTATTGAAAGTTTACACAGTAGATTAGGTTTTAATTTAATATTTTCTATGCAGCTTGTTCAGTGTCATTGGTTACATTTTTTTTCAATCTAAAAGAAATAAAAAATAATAAAAACTAGAACATAATTAAGAGCAGGATAAAAGGGAAAACAAATGATAGTTGTTAAATTTTAACCTAACTATATCTTCAAGAATTCACTTACTGTTGTACTCTGTGTGTGGCCAGGGCTTTTCACATCCCTGGTCAATGGTCTGAATGTATTCAATGGAGGCTCATTTCTCATGTGGTCTCTGCAAATGGATTTTTAGACTTTGACTGTCATCCTTAGTTCCACAAACTAGCTTCTCTGAATTTAAGCTCTAATACATTTTTTTCCTCTGATGTTGGCTTTTTAAAAATTTACAATCCTTGAATTCCATAGGCTGATATGCTTCTTTCCTGTGGGCTTAGCTGCTACCTCACTTAGATGATTACATTTTTTAGGACAAGTTTTCAAGATGCCAGATGATATTTTTACTAATAGCTGGGTACCATCTGTTTTCGCCACCACACTTCGTTATAGCACTCTTATCTGCAATGATCTTTTCATGAGGGTAAATATGCAGCAGGGACACATCATGAGAACTGATCTTCTTAGGTTAGGGCTTACAGTTGAATGTCAGCTCAAGCTCCAAACTTATGCCTAAGGTGTACACCCTTCTTCAACTTTAGTGTCAGCATTTTCAATTTGTTTTTGAGGGATATTCTAAGTGACCTCCACGAGGCTTTTAGGAAATCTAATAATAGTATCATTAAATTATCCACTGGTGTAGAATTTAGAAAATTGTTTAGATGGAGGACTATTGGTATATGGAAAAGCTCTTTAGTCTAAATTACACGGGATATTAGACTATACATCTTAGAAATGTGAATGACTTGTTTAAGAAAGCAATATGGGTTAGACACAGGTTACAAAGTTCACTAACCATCATCGACTATGGCAGAATGAAGTTTATAGAGCTAGAAATGCCTTAGAAAGTTAAGAAAATAGGAAAGTGTCAAATACATGGGAGTATTATTGACTAAAGAGGTTTGAATGGAAATCCATTGATTTCCTATTCCATGACCTTAGGGCTGCTGTCTTCTTGTTCTTTACAGCTTTAA
>NW_022111368.1:737657-741311 GCF_000313985.2 Echinops telfairi
GGGAGTGGAAGGAGAAATCCAAAGAAAAGTAAAAGTTCATTAAGCGTAAACTGAGGAAAATCATGTTGAATTTCCTTCTAAGATGTAGCACCACTGTCCTCTAAAGATGAATCCACGTGACATCTCTGTCCTAATGTCAGCTAATGTTTGCCACTGAATTCCTCAGTGGAGCAGTATCTGTTACTTTTAAGTAGATTCAATTGCAACCCATCTTAAGGTCTGATTATCAATATCAAGTTATAATACCAATTGACTATATGAAGATGAATGCAGCATCAGTATTGTATGGATGCTCACCAACAACCTCGAACATGCAGGTGACACAATATTGTTTATTGAATGTTCTGAGCAGATGAAGTATTTTCTAATGAAAATCAGATTGCAGCCTTCAACATGGATTGCCTATCAACATAAAACAAAGCCCCTCACAACAGGACCGGCATTTAAAATCAGGATTACCAAGGAAAAGATTGGAGCTGTTAAGGATTTCCTTTTACTTAGCTTCATAAGCGTGATCCATTGAGGCAGTACTCAAGAGGTCAAAAGATGCATGCCATTGGGGAAATCTGTTCAAAAGCATTTCAAAGTATCAAAAACCAAGGATACTACCTTGAGGACTAAAGTGCTCTGAACCAAGCTGTAGTATTTCCAATCACCTCATACTCATATAAGATCGTGCTACTGAATAAAAGAGGCTAAATGGGGATTCATTCCTTTACATTGTAGTGTTGATAAAGGGCATTGATTGTGGATGACCAGAAGACCAAAGAAATCTCTCTTGAAGAAAGAAGAGCCAGGATGTCCTGGCAAGGATGGCGAGTCTTTGTCTCCCATATTTGGGACTTTTTAACAGGCAAGATCAGTCTCTGGAGACTGGTAAAATAGCAGGTCAGAAACATTCCCAATGAGATGGATTGGCATAATGGCTGCAACAAAGGGTTTAAACTACAATTGTAAGGACACTAAAGGCCCCGGCGATGTTTGGTTCTGTTGAATGTAAGGTCGCTATAATTCCAACCTACTTTTGACATCATAAAAGCAACAGAACCCTTAGGGTGAATAGAATGAGTTATGAAATTCTCCAAATGTTTCCTCATTAAGTTGCCCTTTTCCCCAGAAACTTGAACATTATCTGTTTAATCTAGCAGAAACTTCAAGGATTTCCTAAACCATAAAAATACTTAAGTATGGATTATCTATGAATTGAAACAGATGTTAATTGACTGCAATATGATCTGTTGGTCTTGTACAAAATCTCAGATTACATATATGTAGAATTTCCATTTATAGGATTAGTCCTTCCAAATATTCATACTAATCTGTAGTCAACACTACCTGGGAATTTTAATTTTGTGTTTGAAATTCTGGATGCCCTGTAAAATGTATAGCTAATAGCATCATATGCGTGTGGAAGTTGGACGTCCATAAGAAAGACTGGAGAAGAATGATGCATTTCAATTATGGTGCTGGCAAAGAATATGTTACCATTTACTGCCAAAGACCAAACAAGCCTGTCTTGGAACAAGTACAGCTAGAATTCTCATTTACTTTAGACATGACAGACCTGTCCCTGGAAAAGAACATCATGCTTGGTAAAGGAGAGAAACAGTGAAAAAGAGGCAGAGGCTCAACAAAGTGGCTTGACAATGTGGCTGCAGTGATGGGCTCAAGCTTAACAATTGTGAGGATGGCACAGGACCGGCAGTTTCATTCTGCTGTACATAGGGTCTCTATGGTCTGACAGCACCAACACACCCTCTCCATATTTCTTCTGTGTTTTAAACTGTGGTGGCTTGTATTTTGTTATAATGCTGGAAATTGTGCAACTGGTATTTCACATACCAGCATAGTTACTGATGTTTCAGTGGTGCTTGAAGTGTAAGAACAGAGTATGAAGAAGAACTAGGCCACCCGATCCTGAGAAAGCAGTCATTGAAAACATTCTGAATAGCAGCAGAAGAATGTTAGAATATTAGTGCCTCAAGTTGGATGGTAATCAAAATTCAAATGAAGAAGGGTGGCCTCCTCAAAGTAGGGTTGACGTGAATGATGAGGATAGAGCAAAGTTTTCAGAAACCTCACTCGCTGATGAGGCATGACTCATAATAAGAAGAAACAGCTGCAAAGCATAATTAAAAAAACATAACTTGAAAAATATGAAGTATGAATTGGGGAAAATTAGAAATGGTTGAAAATGAAATGGAACATATAAAGGTTGATAGTATAGCCTAATCATATGGTTTATATGTGTTGGAAATGGCAAATTCCAGAGAAATGTCATATTCATCAGCAAAAAAAACATTGCAAGATCTATCTTGCAGTTCAATTTTGCCTGTGATAGGATAGTATCTATATACCTCCCATGAAGACAAGTTAATAAAACTTTTTGGTTTTTGTTTTCAAATTTAGGCACCAGGCACTAAAGCCAGAGATGAAGAAAGTGAAGAATGCTACCAATTTCTTCAGTTTGAAACTTAATAAACACACAATCAAGATGTATTGATATTAATGTGATTGGAATGTTAAATTTGGAAAACAAAAGGAAGGATCAGTAATTGGTAAATATGGTCCTGGTAATAGAAACAAGATATAATGGCATGTTAGAATTTTGCAAGCACAATGACTTATTCATTTCAAGAATAACTTTTTCCAGCAATATGAAACTATACATGCAAACCTTTCCAAACAGAGTACACAGGAGTTAACCTATGATACCTGAAACCAAGCTCACTGCCATCAAGTGGATCCTGACTAATAGCAACCCTGTGGAATAGGACAGAACTGACATTGGGAATTTTAGAGACTATGACTCTTTAAGGGAGTAGGAAGCCTAGTTTTTCTCCTAAGGAGTAACTAGTTGTTTTGCACTGCAGAACATGGTGGTTAGTAGCCCAATGCATAACCACTATTGCATGAAGAAGCTCATCATCAGAAAAAAGTCTAGGAATTGACAGTGGAACTAATCATGAGTTTCTCACTGCTAGTTTAGTTGAAGCTGAAAACAAGCAAATCAATCGGGGCGGGATTAAGGCTTTTAGTCCTTCCCACCAAATATAGAATTATCAAAAGGACAGATCTGATTAATCACTAATGACTGAACACCATATGAGTGGTACAACGCCACCAACAACTTCATATATAAGGAAAACAAAATATCAAAGAAAGATAGGAAAGAAAGGCAAGCTCAAAATGTCTGTGAGCAATTATTAGCTAAAGCTAATAAAGGAAACAATTAAAATGAAGGGCTGAACAGAAAGTTTCAACTGTCGCCTTCAGAAAACAAAAATCAAGCATTTTAATAAAGTGTACAAAGTACTGGATTTAGGAAGCTAAACGAGAAGATCATACACAACACATGTAATGCTGAAAGAAAACAAACAGTACAAAGGAAAACAAAATTGTGAATTCCATACATTTAATTTTATTCATATTATCATTTGTTCAAATGATAATCATTTGAACACAAGAAGCTACTGCATCATTTAAAATCAGAAGGGCATGCATCAGAGGTTCATTCTGTCACCGTACTTCTACAATCTGTATGCAGAAAAAATAATTAGAGATGAACCACATGAAGAAAAATGTATCAGGATTGAAGAAAGTTGCACTAACAACCTGCAATACGCTGGTGACAGAACGCTGGTTATTCAACAT
>NW_022111368.1:742525-743659 GCF_000313985.2 Echinops telfairi
TTGTATGTTTCATTGGTGTTATACTTCAGCCTGACTGGCTTGCCTCTTCCTTGTAACCCTTCTGTAAAGGAATATCCAATTGCCTGCAGATGAACTTTGGATCTTCATTCTATGCCCCCATGCTCCATTCACATTGGTATGAGCTTGTTCTGGGCCTTAGATTAGCAGAACATATTTAATCGAATTCCAAAATAAATGTTTGAATATAATTACATTAAAATGTAGAGAATCTAAAATATTCATTTTTTATGATAAAATGACAAAACTCCAAGATAAGTAACTATCTTTCTGGCTGATCTCAATTTAAGAAAATGGGAGATTTGATGGGTTAAGTAGTACTCCAAGATGCCATGCCTATTGAAGGTAGTGAAAAGATTAGACTTAACTAATATCTGTGTTCAAATGGTAAACAAGTTTGGCCACTGATAGAATCGTTAGGATCCATCCAGAGGTACCTCAGAAGAAAGCCCTTGTGAATTCCCATACATCAACTTGACAGCAACATGATTTGATAATAAAGTTTTACTGTTATTATTATTTTGAGGGGCCCTGGTGGCGCTATTGGGTAAGAATTAGACAGCTAAATACGATGCTAGCAATTCAAACCCAACAGTCACTCCACAAAAGGAAGATGAAACGCTCTGCTTCCATAAGGATTTAAGGCCTATGCAATGGGATTGACTTGGAAATTGCATTTATTGAAATTAAAAGTCACTTCCTTTATATTGTTTGAATGCCATTCAGTGGTAGTAGTAAATCTGTTTCAGGGTTTAAACTCCTAAAATATGGTGTACACAAAGATTACACATTTTAATATGCTGAATATGGGTAGGTATAGAATAATTATACCATAGGTATGGAATAATAATATGGATAGGTATGGAATAATTATACCATAGGTATGGAAGAATAATATGGGTAGGTATGGAATAATTATACCATAGGTATGGAATAATAATATGGGTAGGTATGGAATAATTATAGCATAGGTATGGAATAATAATACCTACCCATATTCAGCATATTAAAATGTGTAATCTTTGTGTACACCATATTTTAGGAGTTTAAACCCTGAAACAGATTTACTACTACCACTTAATGGCATTCACACGATATAAAGGAAGTGACTTTTAA
>NW_022111368.1:744756-745583 GCF_000313985.2 Echinops telfairi
TTTTCTAGTGGGGTTTTAACCCCTATTTATTCTCATCCCATTTGTTCCAGTTTGCTCAAATTTGAAAGAATTGGATCTCTTCTGGTTTCTCCTCTTTAACCAGGATTGACCCAAGAGGAGCAAATCTGAAGCCTTGGTTTCTGTAACTAATAAGACAGATTAGTGGTATGAGAGTTCTTTCTAACTCTTAGAGTCTGCAGAAGGGTCATTCAAAGTTAAGGAATGACATTTCCCAGCATCTCACATGATTTTCAGCACTATGATAATAAGAAGGGAAAATTTATCATACAAATCTGAAGGAGAGAATGGTATCAGAACTTAAATTATCCTGAGGATTCAAGTCAGAAAATACCCAGTGTCTGAGGAAGCAGTACCAAGAGTGGTGAATTGTTGGTAGGCAGACAAACAAGGTCTCCCTACATCAATGCCTATACGCTGTATTAAGATATGTATCATTACAGCAATCCCGTGACAGACATTCTGCTTGATTTTGTTCAGGCTACTTCATATCAGGGTGTTTCTCAGAGGTGCTATATCATTGGGGTCAAGTTCTTGAAGTGGTGCTATTTGTTTTTCTGTGTTGGTAAATGAAACCCAGGATTGATGAGCCTATAGGGACAGCAAATAGAACAATGGTTTCAGGGTGGGGGGCACCCATCCCTTTGGGGTGGGAGGCTATAAAAAGGAGATGGGATCAAGGAGTTCAGGAAGAAAAAGCATGTTTGGAAACTGATTATAGAAGCAATCATGCTTAACTTGATTGAATTATAAAATTATAAGGCATATGTATTAACTCCCAAGTCATAATAAATTAAAAGGAAAAAAAA
>NW_022111368.1:745731-765173 GCF_000313985.2 Echinops telfairi
AAACAATCAGCCATCTAAATGAGATGTCAATTAAATCCACATGACAGAAGGAAACCATCAACAGTCCTCCAAGAATTGTAAACCATATAATCTGAAGTTTAAGGAGGGATTATTATCAGATCCTAAATTGGGAGAATCCAGTCGGCAGAAGACTATGGACAACAGTGGGAGCCAAAGATTCATTTGTGGAATTACATTGGAAATACACCTCTGGAAAACTCCCTCTGTCTACAATTGAGGAATGGGAGGAAAGTGGTTACTAAACAGTGCTTTTGAGAGTTGAGTACAGAAAATCAAAGACATAAATCTGACTTGAACAGTTAAAACCTTGTCTGTATATCCCCCCTATGATGCATGCTGGATCTGATCTGGTTTCCAAATTTTTCTGTATTTTTGGTTTGTATTGTTTTGCTTGATTTTTGTTTGTTCATATTAGGATGTGTCTCAGAGGTGTTATGCCACTGGAGGGCACCTTCGTGAAGTTGCAATGTATGTTTTCCATTTTTTGGTATATGAAACCAAGGTTTGATCAACCTATAGGGGCAGCAAGTAGAATAAAGGTTTTAGAGGAAGGCAGGTGCAGTGGTGTGCGGGTGGGGGGCATGTAAAAGGAGACAATATCAAGTAGTCCACATAATATAGACAAAGAATAGGTAGAAACATTGGTATCAATTATACAATTCTACTTGACATGATTGAACTATGGAATGATATATGTATCAAATCCCAATTAAGAGTAAATTAATTAATTAATAAATAAGAATTTAAATGATAAAATTCCAGTTTGTAGATGCCAATGGATAACAGTAGAAGCCCCAAGTAGATTCACAGGATTTACACAGGGAATAAGTCTCTGATGATTCCCCTCTGACCATACGTGAGGGATGGGAATAACCTTGCTATCAGACAGAGAGTATTGGAGAGACAATTAGAGGAAATTAAACTGATAAATATGATTTGAAGGGTTAAAACCTTGTCATTTGATGTCTCTTTGGATACACTTTGAGCTTGATCTGGTTTTAAAAATGTGTTGTTGTTCAGATTGGGGCTTATCTGTTGTATTTTGCTATTATTGGTAGTGTTCTTGACTACCTGTGATGTATCTTTCTATGTTTTTTTTTTCCTATATGAAACCCAGGTCGGGGTACTCTATAGAGACAATAACTAGAATACAGGTTCCTGGGGATATGGTAGGGGACAGAAGGGCAATTTGGGAGGTGATATCAAGGAGTACAAGAAAGAAGAAAATATTTTGAAAATGATTGTGGTAGCTGTTGTACAACATTGTACAACATTGCTTGATATGACTGGAGTTACATGGTATGATGTCTGGATTATGTCCCAGTAAGATGATTTGGATAAAAGAAAAAAATAATGAGTTCAAAGTGAATAAGAAAATTTGTTCAAGGGCAGGAAGTAGTGAAGGCTAAGGTTGTTTTTAATTCATTAGTACAGAGTGTCACTATTTTTTACATTCTATGGATTTGTGATAATTTGTAAATATGCTCCAGGAATGAGTAAGGAAAATTTAAGATGTCTTTTATATCCCTAACATAGAATGTTGTCAGTCTCTGATTTTCCATGCCCTATGTTCCTACGATTTTCTTATTATGAGTGAATCTCATCTCTGATATCTGCATATTCCTACCAATGAAATTACTTCCAGATTATTTTACAAGAAATATATACAGTATTATCCATGCCTATGTGTGTGTGTGTAGAGGTATAGGCATACATCACTAAATGAGTGGCTGTTTTTCAATGTGTTGTATATTCAGAGTTTTACTTCTGGTTACCGAGAGCAAAGTCTCCTGGAACAAAGAAAACAATCCGTCTGAGGCCGACTCCAAACAGTTGGGCGGAGTTGCTTTCTCTTCCCTTGGGTGGAATGCCTCCCTGTTCTCACTACATCTGGCAGCACAGATGGCAGGAAAATTAATAAGAGGGAGGCGGCATTGACCTCATGTGGATATAAACAAGTCCTGAGACGACAATCAGGCAAATTTGATAATATCCTTAGAAGAGACCTTGAAAGTGCATCAGGTTCAGTTCCCTGGTATGGAAAGAGTGTACACGACAAGAGTCTAATCTCTTGGACTAGCATCTGTTAAATAAGATACATAGAGACCTTTGAACAGGTCACTCAGATACACCCTGGGATAGATCAACCAGCTAAATTCTGAAATTGTTCATGAACATCTGTTTTGCATTAGCATATTTTCTTAGAGATAGAGACTAAGGAAAATATCTACTTGAATCCTTTGCATTTTATTCATGGTTCTGTAAGCTCATATTAATATAGTCAAAGGAAAAGAGTCTATAAAAAGTTGTCTGTCTTGACATAATTGGACAGTAAGAAGTCAACTAACTTGGTTGGTGCCTATATTTCCCAGTTCTGTTGTGACATAAATATTAATAGTGAATGACTTTATAGATGAGAGCATAGTCGTAGTTAAGAATTCTAGAAGTCAAAATTTAAGGGACCAGCTATAAAGGAATACTCTTTCTTTGGAAACTCTGAGGGAAGAGACTTCTGTCTCTCAGCTCTGTACCCATATGTTCCTGGTTTTCTTAGCAATCTCCAAGTAACATTCACCTTTCCCTCTTTTGTACTTGCTTCTCTGTGTGTCTAATGTGCTAATTTTATGTCTCAAAATTAGAATTAAGACACAACCTACTCTGCTATGGCTTCATTAGCGTAACAGAGGAAATCATAGTCCCCAAAGAGTTCACAGTAACAGATATAGGCCATAGGATACCAACACATATTGTACAAGGGAGTGGAGGGCACAATTTAATCCATTACATTTGGTAATCGACATTAAGAATTAAATAAGCATATGCTGCTGCTGATATAATTGATGACCAGAATTGCTGACAGGGTTTTGTAGATGCTGTCATCAGAAAGCAAATATCCCATTTTTGATAGGTTGGTGTAATAGTCACTTCCAAACCTATTTCCCTGACTACCTTTCATTAGAGTTGGCTTCATGTGTCCATGAGCCCTTTAAAGGATATTTGCTTTCTGATGAAAGGAAGAAAATGGATCAGTGCTGTGCCATTGCTTCCTCTACTTTTCTGCAGCAGGTACTTTATAATATCCAATAAACAGACAAGTAAGGCAAGAGCAGTGGGAATATACTAATATTGTTCCAACTACTTTTCATGCAAAATAGTTTTGTTATAGGAAACCAATTTCCCTCTTTTAGGCCAGAATTAACTCATTAGCTTTACCTGAAAACAAACTTAAAAGATGTACATAATATGATGTAAATATTTTTTAAAAGTTCTTAGGACCTAAAGTATCTATTGCATGGTAATCAAAGTAATTTTATCACTTTCATTACTTATGTGGCATATGTAAGCCACCTATCGATATTCTTATCTTTTCAAAGTTTTGGTGAGATTGTAATTATACCCATTTGGTGCCACCATTTGGTGAGGGATTGTATACTTTGTGAATCTGAAGAAACAGGCCGCATCCCAGCAAACCCACTATCAATTCACTTGGGGCATATGTGCCCTACGTAGTTGTGTAAATATCTCATGAACCCAGGAAATGTTTCCCCATGTTTTCATTCCTGAAAACACATGTTTGAGGTTGGGCACCATTGAGGCCCCTCGCAACCTATAGTGATCCTATGTACAATAGAACAAACTACTGTTGAGTCCTGCATCATCAACACAATTGTTACGTCTCAGCCCATTGTCACAGCCAGGAGCCAATTCATCTTCTTGAGAGTATTCCTCTAATTCATTGACCTTCTACTTAACCAAACATGGGGCCTTTTTCCAGGGAATTGTCTGTCCTGAAACTATGTCCAAGGTATGTGAGACATTCTCACTATCCTTTTTTCTAAGGAGCATTCTGGCTGTACTTCTTCCACAACGGCTTTTTGTTTTCTGTTCTTCTGGCATCCCACGGAAATTTCAATATTTGTCTCTGACACTAGATTTCAATGCACCAATTCTTCTCTGGTTTTCCTTTCTCCTTGTGCAGCTTTCACATGCTCTGAGGAGATTGAGAACACCATATCTTGTGAGTTAGGCTGGGTTCTACAGAGAGAGCCCAAACCAGTACATTTGGATGTGTAGTTATATTGAAAGTTATTAATATCAATAAATGGCTCACACCGTGTAGAAGAAGTAAACTGTCCACTGATGACCCATGGAGTGGCTGGTGATATAACCAGAGCTTAATGAATCAAAATGTTATGAGTTGGAATTAATTTGATGTCAGTGAGTTTTGAGTTGTAATGAGCCAAATTTAAGATCCAAATCCAGCAGCAAAACAGAGCTAGCTTCTCCATACTGTCAGTAGAGACAGTTATACTAAGAGTAGACAACATCCTGAAAGAAATGTCCTTCAATTATGTCAAGACTGTGATCAAATGAATTGCTTGGCTGTCTCACAGAAGGTCTTCACATGGATCTGACCACACTGTGTTAGATTGTATTATGGGAGAGTACACACACACACACACACACACACACACACACACACACACACACACACATAAATGAATCCAAACTCACTGCCATCGAGTCGATGCTGACTCACTGAAATCCTATAGGATAGGGTAGAACTGGCCCTGTGGATTTCTGAGACTGTAACTCTTTACAGGGGTAGAAAACCCTGCCTTTCTTCCCCGAGTACCAGCTGGTGGTTTTGAGCTGCTGACCTTGCAATCAGCTGCCTAACTCATAGCCACTATGCCATTAGTGTTCTTCCTGTCCCACACAAGTCGATGTAAGCACCAATGAAACACACAATATTCCTCATGCCCCACTATCATGACCCCAGTGCTTGCTTCTCACTGAGGACTAGACCAGAGCATGTACACAGGCATAGATAAGAGATAACAGATAAGAGATAACAGCTCATGGCACATGGAATCCAGGAACACAAATGGAAATAGTGAGACAAGAAGGGTAGGAGGAATGGGGTGGAGGGGGGCGGGGCAAAGGAGTAGAAGGGGGAACCCATTGCAATGATAGACACATAGTCACTCATACCCCTCCAGAGGGAAGAACAACAAAAAACATGTGAGAAGGCAGACAGTGGTCAGGGTAAGATATGAAAATAATAATAATTTATAATCTATCAAAGGGTCCTGAGGGAGGGGGAGGGAAAAAAGAGGAGCTGATACCAGGGGCTCGATAGAAAATAAATATCTATAAAAGAATTATGGCAACAGATGTGCAAATATGCCTGATATAATTGATGTATGGATTGTAATAAGAGTAGGAAGAGCCCCCAATAAAATAAAGAAAAAAAACCTATCACAGTTTGAATCAGGCTCAATTTAGTTTACAAAGTGATTTCCTTGCTCTGCAACACTTTAAAGAGTTCTTGTGCAGCAGATTTGCCCAATGCAATACATTCTTGCATCTATTAAATGCTTTTCCCATGAATATTGATTGTGATTCCAAGCAAAATAAAATCATTGATAATTTCAAACTTTTTTCCCGATTTATCATGATGTTCTATATTAATCCAATTGTAAGAATAATTAAGATTGTTTGATACATGAAAGCCAAGACAGATAACCCTTCAGAAACAGTAACAGGGATAATGGTTCCGGAGGAAATGGGAAATGGGGGGAAGGAAAAGGGAGCTGGTAGCATTGATGGCTGTAAAATCCCACCTGAGGGGAGTAAACAGCTGCATTGCATGTGAATGGATACATTGGATGTTGTAAGATGCCACAAAAATATAGTTAGCTAGCTAGCTAGATATGGTTTCCCGGGCCATGAGGGTATGTGTGTGGAATAAATAGATAATTGGGAGCTTACATCAATGAGTTCAAGAAGAAAAATGTAGTCAAACTGACTATTAGCAATGGTACAATACTGTTTGATGCACTTGAACTATGGAATGCTATGGCCCATGGAAGAAGTTCCGAGAAAATTATTTTTAAAAATAACATAAAGCATCCACAATTCACAGAAAAAAGTAGATAAATCTCTTATGATGCAAGGATCACATTTTCAAATGTTCTACTTCTTATTTCAGCAATGAAGAAAGTGTCAGTATTCTACTCTTGTGATTTTAGTTGTGAGCACACACACACACATACACACACTGACAAATTTTGTGCTTGAGCAGACAGGGAAGATGCTGCTTCCTTTTTGGTAAAGAGGACGGTCTGCTCAGATGAACCTATGCAACAGGTGTCTGATGGACTATTATTTAATCTCTGCTTTGGGAAAGAGCAATCAAATGGTAGCTGTTCATATTTGTTTAATAAAAACTCCAGATGTTGACAATGTTTCCCTGTGGCCATTGATATATAATGATTTGCACACAGCTGCTTTACAAAAACCAAAACAACCAACCAAACAAAAAAACACACATCAAGTCCAACTACTTCATGAATGTCAATGAAAATAATTATTTTTTCTTTCTGAGTTTTGCACACAGTTCTTATGTCATGACTCACATATTCTTCCAATGTTAATTGAGTCAGCTAAATAAGATTAATTCTTATTTATTATATGATATTCTATATAGAGCTCTGACCCACATCAAGAGCGGCAGTTTAATGTGACAATATAGTGCTATCGCTATATTGGAAATGCAGCGAATTATATTACTTTAAATAGAATCTGAGTTTGGCAAATAGATACAGAGATAAATGATATAGATATACGCACTCAACTTGCACTGCCATTAAGCTCATCCTAACTAACAAAGACCCTAGAGGACAGTGTAAAACTCTCCCTGGACGTTTCTAAGACTGCAGCTCTTTACAGGAATAGAAAGCCTTGTCTTTCTCCCTGAGAACAAATAGTGGTTTCAAACTGCTGACCTTAGAGTTAGAAGCTCATCATGTAAACACTATGCCACCAGAATTCCCTACAGAAAACATTACAGGGAGTATTTTGTAGTCCAGTGTTGTCAAGTCTATTCCAATACATAGCAACCCTATGTACTACAGAATGGAGAACTGCTTGATCGTACACCATCCCCACACCATTGCCAAGCTTGAGCTTAATATTGCAGTCACTGTGTAAGTAAGTCTTGAAAATCTTCCTCTGTTTCTAAACATGATCCCTTTTTTTATATAATCTCGTGCCTACTTGAGAGTATGAAGGGTGAAGGGGCCGATGCTGGCCTGTTAACCAGATCACAGCTTGATTGGAGGACAACTGAGCTAAATGGTTCTCTGGAAGCTGCCTTCCCACTCTCTCTTCCTTCATCTCCCTATTGACAAGTCACACATAGACTTTCTGACACTTAAGAGCCCCACACACTGCTGCACCTTCCTGTTGAGGAGCCACAATCCGAGAGCTGCAGGAGCCACATGGAGACACACATCAGCACTGGGATGCTTCCATCACCACTGGATCCGCAAGGCTTTGCACCCACTGGCCTGTGATCTTCCTGAATTTTGCATCATTTCATGTGACTGTGTGTCCAAAGAGGGATTTATAGGCTAGTATCGTACTTATGGGTTAATATTAGACTTATGGACTTTATCTGGACTAGGCTGGGCTGTTTTCTCAATATGCAATTGCTTTTTGATATAAAGCTGTATTTTACACCTATATGAGTGTCACTGAATTTGTTTCTCTAGTCTACACAGCCAAACACATTATGGTACCAATCAGTGTTCACACAAGGGCAAGATAAGGCAGTTTGCTTTAGTTATGATTTGTTGTGGTTGTTAAGTACTGTGGAGTCATTTCTGACTCATACAAACCAATAGGCAGCAGAACTAAACACTCTCCGATTTGTGCTATCCTCACAGTTGCTATGTTTGAATCCATTATTGCAGCCACTTTGTAAATCCACTTTGTTAAGGGACTTCCTCATTTTTGCTGCTTCCCTACTTTGCCAGGTATGGCGTCTTTTTTCAGGGATTGTTTACTATTGATAACATGCCCAAAGTTTATGAGATGAATTCTCACCATCTCTGCTTCCAAGGAGAAGACTATTCATGATTTTTCTGGAGAAATAGGGGGAACTTCTGATAAGTTTGATGTGCTTATTGCACATTTATTTGTTTCTCTGGCCTTCAATGGTTCATTCAAAATTCTTAACACCATAATCCAAACCCAACAATTCTTCCATGGTCTTATTTAATCAAAGTCCAGCTTTCACATGTATATGAGATGGTTAAAAATACCATGACTTGGGTCAGGCATACCTGAGTCTTCCAAATGACATCTTGCTCTTTAAAACTTTGATAAAGTCTTATGCAACAAATATGCCCAATTCAATACATTGTTCAATTTATTGAACAATGTTGATTTCATGAATATTGATTGTATATCCAAGTACAATATTTGAAAATGTCAATGCTTTCTCTGTTTTTAATTCATCCAAGTATGAGTATTTTTGTTTTCTCTACATTGACAATCCATAATGAAGATAGCAGTTGAATTTCACATGGTGTTTTTTTTTCATGGAACAGTTAACATACTAAAGGTCTTTCAACACAAGCCAGTTGCTGGTCCAAGGTCAAGGAAGCAGACAGCAGAATTTGCCCTGAGGCAAGATGAGCAGAGTTGGTCTGTAGGCAACAGATATGGCAGGGTTGGGGCCTAGTAAAGGCCAGGAGCTTGGGAGCATAGCAAAGCAGGTCCCAATGATGCCACACGCTTTAGTGGCATGATCAATCAGCAGTGTTCTGAAGAAGGTCCTGATGGAATCTCAAGCTCTAGCAAAGCACAACAAGGCAACATGATCCACTGGTTGGCTTGGCCCACAGGTAGCTTAGCACCCAGTTGAGGCAAAGGACTAGCTCAAGCAGCAGCACACGGTTTTGATCACCAGGGAGAAAGACAGAGGAAGAAGCCAGCCTTCGAGTGTCATTTTTTGTGGTTTCTTTCTAATCAAGCTGTGACTTGATTAAACTCCGCCCACATGTTCCTACAGAAGTCTAGTTGGCACAATAAACCTAACTACCGTAACAGTTTTTCAAGGTCCTTCCTGAAAATATGTCAAAAGTCCCGAGAGAAAAGATAACCATTCTTCTAAGGAGGATCCAGGTGTACTTGCAAGACATTTTTTTTCCTTCTTCTGCTAGTTCATGGTATTTTCAATTTTCTTTGCTAACACACCATAGTCCAAATATACCTGTTCATCTTCACTCCTCCTTATTGATTATCATGAGGTAATTTAAAATATTACAGCTTGAGTCAGGTTTCCCTTATTCCTGAGAATGATATTTTTATTCTTTTACACTATAAAGAAGTCTTTTGTAATAGATTTGTGCAAAGAAGTAGGTCATGTGGTTTCTTGATTGTTTGCTCCAAGAGTGATAATGGTGAGTTCAGCAAAATAAAGCCCTTGATGCTGGAATATTTTCTCTATTTATCAGAACTTTGATTATTGGTCCAGTTGTGAGGATAGTTGTTTACTTTACATTAATGTGAAATCTATATTAAAGGCAGTAGTCTTTGATTTTCATCAGTAGGTTTCAATTCTTCCCGTTTGTTTTGGCTGGGTACAGTGCACTTTACTGATGGTACATTACAAGGTTGGGCTCTCTAAGCCTCTCTCCTTCCTTCAAGGGGTCTGAATGGAATATTCTCAATGTGTTGAGGGATTGAGTTGGGGGCAAAGACTCCCCAGCACCTGAGGGCTTCTCTTCCTCTAGTGCTATTGCTGGGGCTGATGGTCCAGGAGGGCTCTCACTCCTTGGAGGCCGTGTGGACCATGAGGTCCACCACTCTGTTGCTGTAGCCAAATTCATTGTCAGACCAGGAAATGAGCTTGACAAAGTGGTTGTTGAGGGCAATGCCAGCCCCAGCATCAAAGGTGGACAAGTGGTTGTCACTGATGAAATCACAGGACACAACCTGGCCCTCAGTGTAGCCTGAGACACCCTTTAGGGGACCATTGGCTGCCTGCTTCAATCCCTTCCTGATGTCATTATACTTGGCAGCTTTCTCCAGACAGCAGGTGAGATCTACCATGGACACATTGGGACTGGGGACAGGGAAGGCCATGCCAGTGAGTTTATCATTCAGCTCCGGGATAACCTTGCCCACAGGCTTGGCAGGTCCAGTAGATGTGGGGATGGTGTTCTGGGCAGCCCACGGCCATCATGCCAGAGTTTCCCAAAGGGGCCATTCACATCCTTCTGGGTGGCCGTGATGGTATGGACTATGGTCATGAATCTTTCAATGATGCCAAAATTGTCATGGATGACCTTGGCCAGGGTGGTACAGGAGGCATTGCTGACAATCTTGAGGGAGTTGTCATAAT
The DNA here is from genome assembly GCF_000313985.2 of Echinops telfairi. Classification (NCBI taxonomy): domain Eukaryota; kingdom Metazoa; phylum Chordata; class Mammalia; order Afrosoricida; family Tenrecidae; genus Echinops; species Echinops telfairi. Next base: position 755,951 of record NW_022111368.1, read on the forward strand.
TCTTGTGGACATTGGCAGAAAGGGCAGAGATGATCAGCTTTTTGGCACCACCCTTCAAGTGAGCCCCAGCCCTCTCTAGGATGGTGAAGACACCAGTGGACCACACGACGTACTCAGCACCAGCCTCACCCCACTTGATGTTACCTGGATCTTGCTCCTGGAAGATGGAGATGGCCTACCCATTGACAATAAGCTTCCCGTTCTCAGCCTTGATGGTGCCATTGAACTTGACATAGGTGGAAACATACAGGCACATGTAGACCATATATTTCAGATCAATGAAGAGGTCATTTACTCTCCACTTTGCCAGACTGGAAAGCAGCCCTGGTGACCAGGCACCCAATTCGGCCAAATCTGTTTACTCCAACCTTCACCATCTGTCTCCAGCCCAGCTCTGTGATTATTGCTCAACATACAAATTGAGTAATTATGTTGAAAATAACCCTCATTTTACTCTATTAACTATATTATATATAACACTATCTATATATATTAGTCTTATTAATGTTTAAATTAATCTTTTCTGATTTTAAAACATTCAGGACCCTTTTGCTGTGTTTGAATAACTATCTGGGCCTATGCACAGTTTTCACTTGATCACAATGATGAGCTATAGAATTCCCATGCTTCTCAATATTAACTATTGTTTGTTGTGATCCACACACCCAAATGCCTTTGCATAGTTATTAAAGCACATGTAAACATCTTTCTTATAGTATCTGCTTTCAGACAACACCCATCTCCTGCCAGCAGTGACATCCATTCTTCTATATCTTCTTCTGAATCTGAGTTAATTTCTGGTAGCTCCCTGTCTATGTACTACTACCACCAAATTTAGAAAAAAAATGTACTTACATGTGAAATTATTCCAAAATTCCCACATAAGTTGGGTCACCTTTATTTGAAATGAGCACAAATATATTGGTCTTATAAATTTCTTATTAAAGATTAGTGATTGTGTCTAATGCTGCATCTTTTAATTTTCACTTTAAATGTATTAATTGGTCATTTCCTGGAACTTGGTTCATACTAATGCTTGCATTATGGTGTGTCCTTCTTCCTATGGCACCTTCCTTTGGTTCTTGTTCATATCACTCACTACCATAGAAATACCAGAAGCTATTTCAACTCATTGTTTCCCTATAGGACTGAGTTGAATGCCTTTGTGTGTTTCCTAGGCTAGAAATTTTTGCGAGAGTAGAAACCTTCATCTTTCTCTCTCAGGGCAACTGGGTAACTTGAACAGGTAACCTTGTATTCAGCAGACCAATGCATAATTCACTGTGCCAGCATGGATACTACCTCTTAAAATGGTTGAACACAATTTATTTATTTTAAACACAGAGACTGTGTATTCCTTCCATTTTCTTTTGTTTCTTCTCCCATTGTTCAATGGTTTTCCAGGAGGATCCTTCAATGCACTTCAAGGCATATTTTTTTCCTTTGGTTATATCAGTTTGAGTAATGATAAAGTGGTTCTTTCTTTTGATTTTCTAGGTCTTTACATCATTCAATATAATGATTTATTTTGTTTTGTTTATCTGATCTTTAATTTTTTTGCATCAGCTCTTTCTATTGATTATTTCTTCCAGTCCTCTTTTTTCCCCTCTACATTCAGGAGAACATTTTAGAATATTTTCAGACATCCATTTTGATTATTCTCTTTCTTTCAACTCTTTTTGATGACATTTTCTCTCTCCCTGTCATTATATAACCCCTCTGTCTTATCAGTGTTCAAGGTATTGTATCTACTCTTGAGCTGGTCTCTAAATTCAAGTCTGATATATTCAAGTTGTATTGTGGCTTCCATGGGCTTGTTTTACTGTTCTTTCAGTTTCAAAGTGAGCTTGTGTAAGCAATTGGTAGTCTTCCTGCAGCCTGCCTCTGGCCTTGTTCTGGTTGGTTGCATTGAACTTCTCCATTGCTCTAGATGTAGTCAATTGCTTCCTATGGATTCCGTTTGGGTGAGCTTCACGAGCATAGTCACTATTTATGTTGTTGAGAAAAAATATCTGCAGTGAGGAAGTCATTGATCTTGCAAAAACATTTTTTTAGATCATTCTATTGGGGTCTCTTACAACTCTTTTTGGAATCCATACATCAATTGTATCCAACATATTAGTACATATATTCCATCATTCTTTTTGAGACATTTACTTTCCATTGAGACCTTGGGATCAGCTCCTCTTTTTTTTTCTCCCTCCCTCCCCTCCTTCCTCTAACCCTCAATGCCCCATTGAAAGATTATAGATTGTTAATTATTTTCAAATCTCATAGCGACCACTGTCTCACTTCCCTTCTGGTTTCTGTTGGTCTTCCCCCTGGATGGGTGTATGTGGTTATGTGTCATTCATTGTAATCAGTGCCCACCTCCCTCCCCACCTCTCACCCCCTTCCCCCTACCCTTTTGGTATCTCTATTTCCATTTCTGTTCCTGGATTCCATGCTGTGAATATTATCTCTTACTTATACCTATGTACATGCTCCCGTCTTGTCCAGAGTGGGAAGGGGCACTGGAATCATGATAGTGGGGGGTGAGGAGGCCTCAAGGGATCACAGGTACATTGCGTGATTCATTAGTGCTCTACTGCACCCTGATTAATGCTGTTAGAAAGAATGGGGAGTCTGAACAATTTCATTGAAAAATAAACTAAGAAGAAGGGAGTTCAGAAGGGAGTCGAGGAGAATTCAGCTGATAAACTGCAATAAAATTTACCAATTCAAGGACTTGCAGTTAGAGAATTCTCTACCACCTTAAACATAGTGTGGAAGAAAATGGCCTAACAAAATTTTGTTTTTCATTATCATAATAAAAATCACACCCACTAGTGCTTGACAGTTTTCCATCACCTAGAATATCGTCATGACACTTCCAATCTGACCAACAAAAGGAAAGTGAGGGATGGACCTCAAACTTATCAGAAGTTCCCCCATTTCTCCAGCAAAGTCATGAATATTCTTCCCCTTGGTTATCATACGTTTGTAAAAGTAGAATAAATATCTTTCATTGTACCACCGTAGGCTGTCCCCACTTCACCCAGACTGACCTGCTCCTCCTTGGGAATGTGCTTTTCGTTTGAAACAAAGGTTGCCTGAATGAGACACTTTGCCTGTGTGATAACTTTATTGCAGTGTTTGGGCCACTGGCTGGCTGATTCTTCAGAGGGAAGTGGATGGAGAGGCCAGGGAAGCCTGGACAAGATAGCAATGCAATCTCCAGCATCATTTCTAATATCCGCCCTTCCTCTTTGCTTCTTAATTTGACATCCCTCTATGACTATATGATAATTGTTGTAGGGGCTCTCACTCATAAAGACCCGATGTGTAACAAAATGAAACAATGCACCATCCTCACAATTGTTAAGTTTGAGCCATTGTTGCAGTCACTATGGTATTCTATCTCTTTCAGGGTCTCTTTGGCTGATACTCTATTTACAAAGAATGTTGTCCTTTATCAGGGAGTACTCTCCTGAGAACCTATCCAAAGGACATATGCCAAAATTCAATATGAGACCATTTAGTTCATCCATACCCTTTGTAATTAGTTGTGGAATCTCATCAAAATTTAAAAACTATGAATTACATTAACTTTCAAACTGTTCCTTAAGAAAAAAACTATTTTAATTATGTAAATTTTAGAGGGGCCTATGTAAAATATCTAAGAGGATATAAGATTTAAAGAATCTATTTTGAGCGACTTAACTATACTAATTACTTCTAATTACCCGATTATAATATGAAGATTAGAATATTAATGCATATAATTTAACATAAACTGATTAGTAAATAAAGAATGTGTAATGTAACAGGAATGATTGGCACTTTTTATTTGAGGTTCTTTCTGCTCCCTAGGGTCCATTAATGTCATTTTGACTTGATGGTACAGCTTAGTAGGATTGGAAGTAAAGCAGGGAACAAGCGAATGTGGTTGAGAGTATTAAGTGGGAGATATATTTTGGAGGTTGTTATGAGAGAAAGGCAAGGTAAGTAATGGCAAATGTATAGATCATTGACAAATTAAGTAATTTACTCTGTTTAAGCTCTAAATTGTTTAACAACTATTACAAAGGAACCAGCTGGATTTTGTGGTAATAAGCAATAGTGAGGGATACCAGAAATTTTTAAAAATTGACATCTAACTGGTTATAATTATAAAATTGAATTAACTAGTGGGTCAAGACTGAGGGCCTCTGTTGTCATGTGGTTTTGAAGTTGCTAGGAACTGATATGTCCGTGACTTGGAACTACATAAGCCATATTGACATAGAAAACTTCAAAATCACTGCCATCAAGTAAAATCTGACTCGTAATGAGCCTCTTCAGCTGGGTATAATTGTCCAGCTGGGTTTCTGAGACTTTCAGGGAGGAAGTAGAAAGCCTTGTCCTTCTTCCATGAGTAGCTGGTGGTTTTGAACTCTTGATTAGCAGCCCGATGCATAATCATTCTGTCACCACGGTGCCAAGGTATGCCATTAATAGGTGCACTACTGTTCACACATGGAATTTAGAATATCTGCCCCCAAGTGGAAAGTTCACATTCCTTCTCGCTGCAGCCTTTGTAGTGTCTTCCTAAATGTCAAATGTTCTACATGCAGAAACCTATAGAATATGAAAATTTGAAATTCTTTTTAAAAAAGTAGGGCTATCGGGACATGATATCTCTGTATTTTCAATGTGATACCAATATAATTTGAATGTGCCACAAATATGCTCAATGACTAGAAAAACTATTCTGTCATTCCATATCCTATTGCACATTCCACATGTCTATTTCATCACCTTTGCAGAGTGGCATAAAGCAAATGGTAAGTAAGCTCATCTGCCTACCTCATCTAACTCTCCACTCTTTAACTCAAAGCTAATAGCTTTAAAACAACTGTCAACAGTAAAAAAAAAAAAAAGAAAGAAAGAAAGAAAAGAAAGCACTTTTGTTGTTATTGAACTGGAAGTCATTAATCCTATTGAACTTCGAAGCCAGTGGTTCTCAACCTTCCTAATGCCGCGACCCTTTGATACAGTTCCTCTTGTTGTGGTGACCCCTAACCATAAAATTATGTTTGTTGCTACTTCATAACTAATTTTGCTACTGTTAGGAATCGGGCAACCCCCAAAGGGGTCGTGACCCACAGCTTGAGAACCGCTGAATAAGCTGTCATCAACATGTTTGACTGACCTTCCTTTTTCCAAATATTTTCTTTACTCTTGGTGACAACACATTCTCTTAGGTTTTCTACTGAACTCTGACTGGTATTTATTTCCTTCACAAGTGTTTCCTCTTATTCCAGTCTTGCAACCCATTTTCCAGAAGTCTCTTCCATTCTCATGGTTTCAAATACAAAAATGTAACAGCAGTAGAAAAGTTAGTGTCTAAAGACTTTATGACTATTTCTTTTGTTATTAATATAAATTTACATGTCTAATTGAAATCCGACACATATCTCATATTCAGTCTCAAACTTGCTTTTCTCCTAACAGCCCCTATTTCAGCCAGAAGTTAAACACCTAATGACATAGCCAAATAATTGTCAAGTCCTGCTGAATCTAGCTTCAGAGTAGTTTCCAATTTAATTCTCTCCTTACTACTCCCACACTAATTCCTAATTCCTTGTATGATCTGCAGGTATGGCTTGGGCTTTACCCGACAGAGGAGTCCAGGGAGAAAATTCTGTTTTAATAGAAGCAGAAAAAACTAGATGGATAAGATTTTAAAATTTTATGTTAATTGTTTGACAATCCCCACTCATATTGATACTCATATCAATACTACAATTATGTACATTGCTAAATAATACATAAACTTGAGAGACTTCTGAAATATGAAGAATACATATCATAAAATGTCAGACAGTGTAAAATGTGACAAAATAATTATAATTAATAAGTTATCAAATCTTCATGAGGGAGAGTGGAGCGGGGAGGGAGGGGGGAAAATGAGGAGCTGATAGAAAGGGCTCAAGTAGAAAGGAAATGTTTTGAGAATGATGATGGCAACAAATGTACAAATGTGCTTGACACATGGATGTATATATGGATTGGGATAAGAATTGTTCGAGCCCCCAATAAAGTGATTTAAAAAAAAGTTAAATGTTTACATGTAAATTTTACTAAAATAAGTCGATGAAAAAAGGCCATGGTAAAAATAGGCACATAAATATTTAAAATACATAAATAAATTAAACACAAAACTATAAAATTAAAGGGCACAATATTAAAATATTTAATGGATATTTTGAACTCAGTGCTGGAAGAATTAGAAAGGAAATGAAAACAGATAAAGCACTGAAAAACTTTAAAACCACAAAACATAGATTTAGAGTTTGGAAAAAATGATTATAAAAGTTAACATTCATGGAAAATATATAAAGCAATATAAATTGTGATAAAAACAGACCCAGATTGTTTTATGGGTACATAGTTCTTAATAAAGAAAGAGGGAAACCATAACTGAAATTAAATAAATAACAATCAAATTCTCTCAGTTGACACAATTCGCAAGAACACGAAGGACAGGAGATCACCAGAGGTAAAGAGGGAAGGATCTGGAAAAGAGTGCAAACCTGTAACCTCTGAGGTTTCAACCCACATCTGGCATTTCACACTCTGCCCACCAGCTCTCCTCTGAAGGAAGCTTCTAAGTATAGCTGTATTCGTCTGTTGAAAATGTTTGGTACTATTTTTCACAGAGATAATGCTTAATGAGTATTTATTGATTCATTGAGCACATTTATGCTTGAATTTCTCACTTGACCCAATAGCAGTGATTAATATTTGTAGAAAATGATGCAACCTACTCATAACTGAGTATAAAATAAGTGGAAGAAGAATCATACATCGCCACTAAGAAAACTGTGCCGACCAAAAAAAAAAAAAAGAGTTTATCAATGGCATACAGAAAATAGAACATGCGAAACTTCCAAAGACAAACTTCCAAAAGTTTGTAGCAAAATTGTCTTATCTTTTAATTAATTCCATTTTCTCAACTTTTTTGAAGCTTGCTTGATAATGAACACTTCTTTTATATCAATTGTCTCAGGAAATATACTTCAAAAGGAAATGGACACTAATGGAGAGAAACTATTTTGATTCTTACAAGCAAACTTTATTTAACTATAAATTTATATTCACTCATGAATTCATTTAAAATATTTTGTAGCTTTTATCTTTGAGTTATATATCAGGCTTTGGAAAAGCAAAATGTCCTACTTTGAGAAAGAGGAGACTTTCTATTCCTATAAAGATTTACAGGGTCGGAAGCGCACTGCGGCACATGTGCTTCCTCTTACAGGACACGCATGTGATGGAATCAAATCAGAGGCAGTGGCTGAGAGGCTAACATTAAAACAGTCAATTGGTATATGACAAGATAATGTAATTATCGTAAAAATTTAGTACACATAGCTGCATTGTACAGGTAGTTCCAACATGATTTAAGGGTCTATTTTACCACATTAGGTGGGGGAAACAAGCAGTTTTAAGCTGAAGCCTGATGCCTGGGACAAATTACCAGGGCAGACGTCCTGAGGGTCTGGAAGAGGGAATGTCTCAAAGAGGAAAGACATCTTATGCAAGATGTTCTCAATCAGAAACACCTGGATATTTTGTTAAACTGCGCAGAATACCTGATTCAGTAGAGCTGAATTGGAAATTCAATACTTTTCTTTTAACAAATGTCCTTGGTGGTTTTATTGTTGGCCCAGAGACCCACTTTAAACACTGCTGCATTCTGGTGCCCTTTTGATTTGAGAGAGCACTGAGTAGATGGTGAAGAAAAGGGAACTCAACATACTTAGGTCCATTTCAGCTGATAAATAAGTAAGTTCAAGATATAGTTAAGATGTAGACAGAGACCACACATTTTAAGTTATTATTGTGGAATTGTGTTGGGAGAAAATAAAAGTTGTCAAAATATTTTAAACAGTGAGTCTTTGTACTTATTTTATATTTCAGTCATCATGGTTGAAGCTGACGATTGGTTGGTAAGAGAGAGTGAACATAGGAAAAGAATAAAAATAGAAGGAAAGAAGTGGTCAAGACTGGTGGTTTAGAGGGAAAACAACAGAAGAACCATTAATATACGAACTGTAATTCTGTGCATAAAAAGGACACACACACACACACACAAAATACAGGGCTCATGACAAATTGTTTGCAGTTAAAAATCAAAGATCGACACTTCCAAGTAAAACAAAAAGCAAAGGAGATTACATGCTTTGATGGGGTCAATGTTGGTACCTTTCATTAAAAAGAGTTAAATAATTATGAATTCCATGGATATGTTTGGATAAGAAAGGAGAAAGTTACAAATGGGATGTACAATCATAGTCCAAATAACATGTGAATCAGTATATTTATATGTTATATCTTTAGAAAATATTCATAATCCAAATTTGTAAATAAAGTCTACAGGGACTTTTTCAGCAAAGAAGATGGCAAACAGGAAGAAGTGTGGATGTCAACTGATCATGTGTACCCTAAAATGATTGCAGACATATAAAGGTTTCTTAGATTAAACATTATAAAACTTAAACCTCATGAATGTAGCTTCATAGAAATTCATAAAATTCCTGGTTATTACAGAATTAAAATCTTATTCAGAACATGACTTCTGCAAAAATCACCCTGTCCACAGAATAAAGTAAGGAAGATGACATCCACTTTACTATGGTAGGGGTGGGTGCTTAGGTTACAGTATTTTTACAAAATATATGAATGCCTAATATTATTACTTTGCTTTAAAATTGTTTGATTTTTCATTAACTATGAACTACTTAAATATCCAAGAATAAACCTAAAAATTGATCTAATGTTGGTGACTGATACAAACTCAAGATCAGTTGGGAGGGTTACTTCAAATACACAGATTGCCATGAACAGAAATAAATAAATACGTTTTAAAAAAATCACAAATAGCAAGAAAAATGACCAGCTAAAATATAGAGGTGCCTCCCTAAAATTTAGATACTTGGAAAATTGAAAGAATCTATGGATGTATGCTTAAAAATGAAAGTATGAAATCGCAAGAAGTCTTAAAACCCACTTTAGAAACAATGTATGTGAAAGAGGATGGGGTATATATGAAAAAGAATCAAATATATTTTGTAGAAATAACAAAAACATATTTTCAAACTGAAACATTAATGGATGGATTAAACAGCTGATAATTGTTTTTAACTATCATTGCTGTTAACTCTTATGACCCAGGCACAAACAAAAGGAATTCTGC
>NW_022111368.1:765498-767411 GCF_000313985.2 Echinops telfairi
ATTCATTGTGATTCAAAGGTTTTCATTGGCTAATTTTAAAAACCATATTATCAGGTCTTTCTTATTATTTCCTTTTTAGCTTGGCATCTTGCCTGCAATTGTATCATTTTAGCAACAATGTTCCACTGACATGGGATTTATTCTGGAAATAAAACCTAGGTCTTTTCAAGGAAGATGAGAATATTACAACTGAACTCCCACTGGGTTGTAGAAGTAAAACTTGTGAATTATATATTTGAGAAAATAGCCATATCAAACATAACATATATATGTATACGCATGTGTCTGTTTGTGAGTATGATATTCTTAGTATTTCATATATATTCACATATATATGAAACTTATTTGCCTTTAAATCTACTCCGTCTCATATCAACTTTATAGTATAGTGTAGAATTGTCATAGAGTTTCTAATGCCATCTTGATAGAGCCAAACTGATACACCTTTTTCCATCAAAAGGTGGCTATTTTAATGAATAGCCAAATCGTGATTCTTTTCAGACCAGTTGAGATTGGTATCCAGGTATTATCTAATCCTTTTGGTCTCAAAATTATGAAGACTGATATTAATGTAGCATTCATCCAATGGAATGATTATCTTGATATGCCTTTCAATTTTCCTCACTGTTACTTAACCTTAGACAGCTGTTCACAGGTTTTAAGACCTCAGTTTCTACACATCAAAGTAGAATGTAGAACATAGTCTTTTGTGAATTGTTATGCCAGTTGTACTTAATATAGAACATAATCTCACAAGTACAAAGACAATGATATTATGCATGCATTTAGGATTAAGGATTCTTACAACAATTCCATAAAGCATCCTGCTTTAGAAAAGTAAACACATATATAGATGCAAACATTTAATAAAAGAAAAAGATACAGATAATAGAAGAATTAGTACTGGTTAATATGAAAATTAATAAGAAAGAATTGTGGTTATTGCAACAATGGCAGTACTCCAAAGGAAATCTACAGTTCTAAAGCATATTTAAAACATTTTTATAATTGCTAAATATAAATTTATTTGGTGATATTAGGGGAAAAGTAAAAGTGGAAGCATGGATATATATAAATAAATAAATGCTATGTATAAGATACAGCAACAACTAAAAATGAAAAAGTCTACAAAAAATAATTTTCAAAACTCCCATTCTTTAAGCAGGGGAAATCAATCACAAGGATCAACTAGAACCCCCTCCCAGGGGGATGAATAACAGAAAAGTGGATGAGGTGCGACGGAAGACGATGTAAGTTATGGAAAAAAATAACCAATAGCTTATCAAGTGTTTGTGAGGAGGGAGGGGGAAGAAAGGGGAGCTGATATCAGGGACTCAAGTGGAGAGAGAATGCTTTGTAAATGATGATGGCAGCATATGTGCAAATGTGCTTGACACATTGGATGAATGTATGGATTGTGATGAGATGTAAGAGCCCCCAACAAAAGTATTTTTAAAAAATGAAGAAAATATTCTAAAACTGATTGTGATGATGATTGTACAACTCTTCTTGATGTTATCAAACTATGGAACTATATGATATGTGAATTATATATATGTAATTAAATAAAACTTTAAAAATAAAAAAAGAAATGCAAATATAATAGATGAAAATTCTTGTATGTTGAATAAAGGAAATATAAACAGACATTTACACACAAAAAATTTAGGAATTAAAATTGTACAAAGTAAGTGATATAATATATTTAAAAATAAAATAAGAGTTATGTTTAAATTTAAAACATAAATATAATAGACAAATTTTCAAAAAACAAATGTTAATAAATTGACTGAAAATAAAATCTCATCTTAAACCACTTATGAAATTAAAGCAATAATGACGTCCACTCTCACTTGAACACACTACACAAGCAGTCACAATCAGTTTTATAATAAAATTCTATAAAATGCTTA
>NW_022111368.1:768249-774699 GCF_000313985.2 Echinops telfairi
ACATGACTGAGCCAGAATTCTCCGTGGTTGGCATGTCTAAATCTACTAATCTCCCCGGATTATCTGCATGATGACATTGACTATGAGAAATCAAACCAGTGAAAGCAAGTTTCTTTGAGTGTGTAGCTTGTTTCCAATATAAGGGGAAACCCTTGCTTGCTTTTGCTGGGTCTAAATCCTGCATCTGTCTCGTCAGAATCTGCTTCTTTGGACTTGAGCCAATGGCCTGCAACAATGCCAGCTGATGCCGATCGTCACCCGTGGTCTGCCACCTGACCTCCATTCCTTGTGTTCATTTTCCTCTGCAGTGACCTTGGATATAGTCACCTCTATAGCATCAGTCCTGTCAATCTTAGGTTCATCAGCCCCTCATAACTATGAGAGTCAAGATCAGCGCATGACCAGGGAACTTGCCAGGACTTGGAACTTGCGCCAGTCTACAACAGTGGGAGCCATTGTCTTGATAGAGAGTTCTCTCGACATATGCATCCAGATAAGCATCACTGGTTTGTGTTCTCCAGATAATCCAGACTGACACACTAGTAAAAGATAATCCTCAAATAAAACATAAACGTAAACTCACTTCCATTGAGTCCATTCCAACTTACAGTGAACCTATAGTATATGGTAGAATTGTCCCTGTGAGTTTTTGAGACTGCCCATCTTTCACCTGAACAGAAGCTTGTAGTTTTGAACTAGTAACTTTGTCAGTAGTAGTCAATATGTAATCTCTCTGCTACCATGACTGCAAATAAGATATGGTATATAAAATGCATAACTGAAATGATTAAATAGCCTGGAAACATAGATAATTTTTTTTTAATTACCCAAATATAAAAAAAAAAATCCCATGTAAACAAGCATATCATAGGGGTTGGGCTTGGGTTTGGCTTTAAATCTTTCAGGAAAATAAAATAACACATACACACATAAAGTAATATACAGCAAAACATCGTATAACTATCACATTGGAAAAAATGTAGAAAACTACTACTTGAATGTAGTGCTTAAGAATCATATATACTTGTGTTTCACATGCAAAAAAGACATCATAGTTGAGGTACTTAATTTATTGTGTCAACCTGTCCTGTAAACACCAGGTGGAGGGATAAATGGCTCTGTGAGCCTCGCCTCTAGAGTTCTCAGGTCTCTTGCTTTGTGATGGTCAGACCAGGGTGAAGCTGCCTTACCCAGTTCCCTGCTTCAGCTTGCAAGGCTCATTTCCTGCAAGACATCCCCAAGGAGAAGCCACATGGACCTACCCCGATGCAGCCCTGGGTGCTGGGGTAGCCACGTGGAGACCCCGACCAGCACTGAGGTGCTTACACATTCAGATTTGGCTTTCCTCCTGCAGTCGGTGGCATCGTGTGTGTTTTGTGAGATGGAGGAAGACTTTGTGGATTGGTGTCGGACATATGGGTTAATGTTGACTTGTGGGCTTGGGCAGCACTGCGTTGGGATGTTTTCTTGATGTGCACTTAACCTTATATAAAACTCTTTCTTATACATGAGTTTCTGTGGATTTGTTTCTCTAATGTACCCAGACTAACACAATAGTGACACTGCATTAAGACATACAAAAGAAAGTAGAACTTCACTAATATTAGTTACTGACAGATATTGTTATGCCAAAATATATTATTGAAAAATAACATGATAACATTTAAATGCCTTAGCTATACAGACATTTCAAAGTTTTATTATAAAGGTGCTGATAAAGTTGATATATAATCTCATAGAATTTATGTTAATTAAAACATAAATACATTTAAAATTCTATTTTGTCATTCTTCGAGTCTGGTGCTGAACTCACGCTCTTATTAGAAAACCCACCATTTCAGAGAAAAAGGATGACATCCATCTAAGATCTTGATTAGACTCTCTTTCTGGACACACAAAGCTCCAGGGCTAGGAAACAGGAAAGAGTGGACACAAGCAACAAAGGGAGTGAGGGGAAAACTGAGGGCATGTTGAAGAGATTGCGAAGGATGAGTGGGGCAAAAGACATGTGAATTGTAGAACGTAAGACTGGATATAAGGCTTTGTAAACATTGCACAATTCACAATAAAAGGTTTTTAAAATTCTATTTCATAGATAGTTCGATTTTTTAAAATATGTCTAAAATATTCCCAAAACATGACATAAAAATGGAAAACTTAGCCTGAAAAGGGAAAAGTTCTTGCTTTAGGTAGTACTATATTGAAGGAAAAGGAGTGGAAAGGAAGCAAAAAACCTAGAAAATACTGGAATTGATGTGCCATGGCTGGCTGTACTTTTCAGTACCTTTGAAATACTTTATAGTTCAAAAAATGAATTAAAATTAAAAGGAGAGTAAAATGAACATTTAAAAATATGTCAAATCATTTGCAACTTCTCATAAAAGCAGAACCAGCTTTACGAATACAGAATTCAATGTAAATATTTCCAAGATTAGAAGTTTAATAATACTTTGTTGTATTTACAAAATATAGAGGATTAGGAGTACTCTCCACTTCCAGGAAACAAATAGGATATGTTGTTCCTACCACTGCTTAGCTGTTATGGCATGATATATACAGAAATTGTGAAGTATCTAATAGTATTCAAATATCTTGGTTAATTAAAGTACACTGTAAGTTGAGTACTAATTATTTAATTATAAAATAATTTGTAATAATGTACCAAGTGAGTTAAATACAGCACCAGGTGCCTCTGACTACTTCATGAATTTAAGTCCTTTGTTGGTAATAGTTTGATCTACCACAATGGCTCATGTATAAATTGTAGACTATTAAAATATATAGAATTAAAGGCATCATAAAAGATCTGTGGTGGCATACTTGGTTACACATTGGACTGCTAGCTGCACGGTCGGTCTGTCATTCTGTACCACCACCCAATCGATGGGAGAAAGATGAGGCTTTCAGCTCCTGTAAAGAATTACAGTCTTGGAAACCCACAGAGGAAGTTCTACTTTGTCCAATAGGGTTACTATGAACCAAAATGGCCTCAATGGCAGTTTCTGTGTTTGGCTTGAGAAAACTATAGGATCTTAGCTCATATTTCAGCAAGATGATTTATATGTCATTTAAATCACTATAGGTTATAATCCAATGTAAAGAAAACCAACATTTTCACAACTGGATTAATAGGTGACATCATGATAAATGGAGAAAAGATTGAAGTTGTCAGGGATTTCATGTTGCCTGGATACACAATCAATGCTCATGGAAGCAGTCATCAAAAGACCAACCTCATTGTATTTAGTGAATCTGCTGCACCAGACCTCTTGTTGAAAAGCATGCAGGGTACTTTGAGAACTGAAGTATGCTTGATCCAAGCCAAGTAATCTTGTTTTTTGTCTAGTAGAATAGATATGCTTATTTCAGCAAAACTCTCAAGCTAAATTACAAGATAGAAACACATTTGACATCGAGAAACAATTTCTGTACCATAGTATTTTCAATATATGTGAAGGTTGTATATAACTAAGGAAGTCAGAAGAATAAATGCATTTGAACTATGGTGCAGGTGAAGAATATTGTAAGTACTATAGACTATACAAAGAACCAACATAACTCTCTTGGAAGAAGTATAGTCAGAATTCTCCTTAGAAGCAAAGGTCCAAAACCTTTGGACATGTTTTCAGGGAAGATCAAAGCACCAAAAATGAAACTCAGTGCCATCAAGGAGATACTGACGGTGGTGACCCAAAAGGAATTGGTAGAAATTCTCCAGTGAGTTTCTGAGACTGTTAACATTATGGAGTAGAAAGCACGTCAGTGGTTTCAAACTGCTGACCTTCAGATTTTTGCGCACACATAACCACTATACCACCAGGGATCCTCATGAGAGGCCCATCCCTGAAAAAGTTATCAAACTTGGTAAAGTAGATGGACATCACAGAAGAGGAAGACTGTACGAGATGGATTGCCACAGTGGCTGAAGACATGGGTACAAATGTAAGAACAATCTTGACAATGGCAGAGGACTGAGTGGTGCTTCATTCTGTTGTACATCAGGTTGTTATTAGTCAGAACCAAGTCAACAGCCGAACAACAACAACAGGGTGCATGAAAGCCACTGGTTGTTGGGACATATCTGATCGCTTCCTTAAGGAAGCTAATAAACCTTTTAGTATCGTTGTTATTGTTGCTGTTGTTGTTGGAATCCTTTGAGTCAAATCCAAATCATGGCAACCCCATTAGACAGTAGAATTGTCTTAAAGTTGTCTTGACTTCTTTGCTTAATATTTACTAGAGCAAATCAGCTGGTCTTTCTCCTGGGAAGCTGCTCTGTGGGCTCAAACCATTAACCATTTGGTTAGTAAGCTACTGTTAAATTCTTGAGCCCAAAGGGCTATTTGTTTAATTATTAGAAGATAACAACTGTATTGCCCATTTTCTAAAGAAAAAAAAGGATAACAATTATATTTTAAAAGTAATTTTTCGAAACTTCCTTATAAATCAATTTTTATCTGATTCAAGTGGATGTAGAAAATCATACACACTCAAATTTTTCTTATGTTATAATCAATTTTATTCAAGAAATTCTAAGTCCACTATCCAAAACTATCTGTAGTTAAAGAACTTAGGCATCCTTTGTAAATCATTGGAAGCTATTTCGGAAAATCAGAAATCACTACAGATTTTGATTAAACTTTCTTTCTACATGCACTATTTTGGTGACCTGAGGGTGGAGAACAAAAAGTTCTTTATACCAACCTAATGCCAATGAGTTAATTCCAATTCATAACAATTCTGCATCACAGAGTAAACAGTTCACAAGACTATAAAACTTTATGGGACCAAAGAACTTCATCTTTATCTAGTTTATCAACTGGGAGGTTTGAATGGCTGACCATGAAGTTGGCGGCATAAGGTTTAAACTCCTAAACCATCAGGGTTCCTTCACTATGAATAAAACAAACCTAAAGCACAACCATTGAATTGATTGTCTCACAGTGACCCTATGGGACAGGGTAAAACTGCCCCTGTGGGTTTATGATACTGTAAATCTTTTCAGGTGTAGAAAAAAACTTACCTTTTTCCTGATGATCAGCTGGTGATTTTGAACTTCTGACCTTAGAGGTAATAGCTAAATCCTTAACCACGCCACCACCAGGGCTCCACCCAGTATACATGGTACATTTAAATATTACTCTCTTTGAAGCAAACAATAACACACTGCCATCTAGTTGATTCTGAATTATAGCAACCCTATAAACCCATAGTATAATTGCCCCATGTGGATTTCCAAGACTAACTTTAATTTAGTAGAATGCTTCTCCTTCTCCCATTGAGTGGCTGGTGGATTCAAACTATTGACCTTGAGGTTAAGTTCAGCCAGTAAGATTCCTAACAATCATAGGTTACAGAGATTACTTTGTATTTCAGCTCTCTATAAGAAATATGGTGCTTCAGTCTATTTTTTAAACTTATTTTATTGTGAAACTTCAATTTTACAATATCTTTCTCCAAATTCTATAATGAAAGTTTCATTATGTAATAAAGAACACCAGACTTTTGTCTGTGAAAAATGCATACTATTCAGAGAGCCCCAAATGTTTCATCTTGAGATTTGATGAAATGTTTGGAAAACTGAAATTGATTCAGATAAAGTTATACTTCTCTATTGACCTCTCCTGTTTCAGAATTTCAATTCAAAAGAAATACATTCATTTAGTAATCAATCATTTCCAATTATATGAATTAAACACTTTAAATAAATACATGCTTTGTTTGGAAAAAATAAAGATGACCTAAGATATTTACCATTATTTTTTGTAAATGATAACAATTTTAAGCAAAACACAGTTTACAGTTAGGAATTTAGAAGTATACTCTATATTTTAAAGCCACATGAATGACAAAGAGGGTGACTATTATTAAGATCATAGTGTATATTAGACTTATTTTAGAATTGTTTTGAACTTATGGTTATTCTTAAACTCAATTTATTACTTTTGAAATGGGAACCTTTAATTTATGCATTTTAATTCATATCATCATTATGCTTTGTAAGCAGACACTTTCCATTCTAATTTTCACAGGTTCACAAATGGAGAAGGGATTTGTCTCAGGAAAAACTGTACCATGAGTAACTATTAGTTTGTTAGATTATTTAGAAGGTGCGATTTTACATTTACAGTCGAGGCTGAAAATTCTGAATATGCTGAGATGGGGTGAATTTATTTTGCACATCTGAAGGGAATGGATTTTGTGGGTAGGATTTTGAGGAATTGAACTACATCTTTTAAAAAATAATTTTATTGGGGACTCATACAACTCTTATCACAATCCATAAATACATCAATTGTGTCAAGCACATTTGTACATTCATTGCCCTCATCATTCTCAAAATACTTGCTTTCCACTTAAGTCATTGGAATCAGCTTTTCATTTTTCCCCCTTCTTCCCACTCCCCCTTCCCTCATGAACCCTTGATAATTTATAAATTATTATTATTTT
>NW_022111368.1:775095-793409 GCF_000313985.2 Echinops telfairi
CCTTCATTTACAATGATATGATTTTTTGTTCTTTGATGCCTGATACCTCATCCCTTTGACACCTTGTGGTCACACAGGCTGGTGTGCTTATTTCTTCCACATGGGCTTTGTAGCTTCTGAGCTAGATGGCCACTTGTTTATCTTCAAGCATTTAAGACCCCAGACACTATATCTTTTGATAAATACGTATGCCTAAAAGGACCCTCACCACTGAATCACTGCAAATGATTTTGTTTGGAAATAGCATCCTGAAGATTGTATCAATTAAATTAACCTGACATGATAGTAAAGTGGGTGAGTTCTAAACGCATCTGAATCCTATCCTATAAGAGGAGAACAATCCGAAAGAGACAAAGAGAGCATCACAGGAAGCTGCTTACATGCTATAATGCTCGGGCACTAGAAGTTGTGAATGAAAAGAAATAGCTTCTTTTAGACCAGGCAGATAAACCTTTGACCAATGTATCTCCTGATTTTAAATGCTAGCCCTGAGAACCAAGAGACTATACATTTAACTAACTTAAAGCCCCTTGATTGGTGGTGATTTGTTGTTTGGGAAAGTCAAGGCAGCCCGATTATAGCAATCCTATATACAAGAGAAAGAAATCCTGAACCATTCTGACTTTTTCATATTTTTATATTTTTTATATTTAAGCTCATTGTTATAGTCACTGGGTCAATTCATCTTCTTGAGCGTCTTATTTTTCCTTAACTGACCTTCTGCCAAGTATAATTTCCATTTCCAGGGACTGGTCCCTCCTCGTAGCATGTTTAAAGTAAGTTAGATGAAGTCTCCCTATTATTATTTCTGAAAGAACATTCTGGATGTACCTCTTGAATATATTCAATATTGTTCACTAAGACCAGACTTCAAATTCATCAACTGGTTTCCAATCACCTGTATTCACTGTGCAGTTTACACACGCATGTGACATTTGAAAACAACATGGCTTGGGACAAGTGCAGCTTCGTCCTTCATGTGATATCTCGGATCTCTAATTTTTCTAAAGAAGTCTTGAGCAGATTTTCCTAATGCACTATATCCACTAATTTCTTAGTTATTGCCTCCACCTACCTGAAAGGAGAGCTTACCAGAAAGTTTTTATTTGTTGTGTACTGGCTTTAGAAAGGCACTCTACTGTGTGGATTATATCAAACTCTAGAAACATTGCAAAGAATGGGAATGCCAGACTATTTACTTGTGCTCATATGAAATCTGTTCATGGACAAGGAGGCAGTCATTCAAACAGAGTAAGAGTATAGTTAATTATTTTAAATCAAGAAAGATGTGAGGCATGCTTATATCCCATCCACCATGCTTATTTATTCTGTGTAATACATTTGTGAATCTGTGAAATTTGAAAGGAAGATTTCTGCTTACAAAGATGATATGTGCATAAGGCACAGATTGCCAGCTCAAAAGGAAGAACTTAGAAGGTAAGAATGGCCATAGGTTCAAAGCATGACCACAATAATAGATGTCTTAAGTATTGTCTTTTAAATCATGTTTCGCTTTATTTTTGCATGATGTTCTTGATGTCATTTTACAACTTACCTGGCCTATGGTCATGAATTTTCAATATGCTAAATATATTTTTGAGATGAGCTCTAAATTCATATGGGTTCTATTCAAGTCATGGGAAAGTACCTTGTTGTTAGACACTGTCCAGTGAGTTCTAATTCATGTAAACTGCCCAGTCCTGTTCATGCCTCACAATGGTATGTTGGAGTACCGACGCTGTGTCAGTACATCACCTTGAGGATCTTTCTTATTTATTTTATTGTTGCTGCCCTTCTACTAAACCCAGGATGATGTCTTTTCCAGGGATTGGGCTCTCCAGATACTACGTATGTCCAAAGTCCAAGAGACCTAGTCTCGCCCTCCTGCTTCTAAGACTCATTCTCACTGTGCTTCTTCCAAGACAGATTCCTTGTTCTTCTGTAGGAAGAAATGTCACAGGCACTAGGAAACTTTGATGTACTCACCTTAAGAGACATACAATTTTCACTTTAACAAAGGGTTTAATGATGAAGATGACAATAACAACAATAGCCTAGATTATTAAAATAGATTTGCTCTGTCCACCTATGCTTTCCCACAGAAAATGAAGTACGTTTATTCATAAATGAGTATTTATGCATGCAAATCAATGATAATTGCAAAAATGTCATTAAATTGCATGAAAACATCTTATATACTTCAAATAATATCTAATAAACTATTATTTATTATTCAACGATTATTTTGAAAACATGCTAAATACTTTTTTCTGAACACACCTCTATGTTAGCATTTTAAAATCTTTAAATTTTTATTTATTCCAAATTTCTTAAAGGTAGTGAATTTGAGATGGTGAAAGCAACCAGAAGTATCTTTCGCACAATTTGGGATATCAATAGGGGCAGCTGTTATTTTCTGACTTTATGCCACCCATATAATTTTAATTATATTTAAATACAGTTTTAAGCTAGACCTGAAGATCATTGTTTCATGAGGCTTCACTTGAGCATTGCAGATATTGCTGGTCAGCAGTATGCTTCCACATTCTATAATTTCTTAAAAATAACCCTAAGAAAATTTCTTTCAAAACCTATTTGTTAATCTAGAAATATGATTTCACTGCCTTCACTTGAATTGTACTTTGGAAAACATATAAGTAAATATTAATTAACTTGGAACTCCCATTAGCCAAGTGCAATTGCCAAATGGAGCATGGTAGTACTTCTGGTCATGCTTTGGGTCAGTGATAAAATTTAATATAAGGCTGGTAGGCATGTTTTCATTGTGCTTGGGCTTCTAAGAGTATTTAACATTTTCTTATTCCTTTTCTGTTTTGCAATGAGAGGTATGTTACATAACAAGTTTATTCTGTTTCCCTGTCCATAATTTAAAAAGTGAAAGATTATTATCAAGCACTAGTCTAAATCATGTTAAGTGAAATATTAATATGGGTCTAATTTTGGTTATCTGAATATACTATCTAACAATCATTGATATTTTATTTTTTTATTTATCATTTTATTGGATTCTCTTACAGATTTTATAACAATCCATAAATCATTTTTTTTCAAGCACACGTACATATGTCGGCATCATAATTTTCAAAACATTTTATTTCTACTTGAGTCCTTGGTATCAGCCCCTCCTTTTTACCTTCTCTGCTCCCCTTCCCCCCTCATGAATCCTTGATCAATTATATATTATTATTGTTATTTTCGTATCTTACACCACCCACTGTCTCCCTTCACAGTGAATAACACATTTCTGTTATTCATCATCCTCAAGGGGCTGGGCAGGGTGGGGTACACATCCATCATTGTGATCGTTTCAATTCCACCTTTCTCCCCCTTCCTCGCCCCCCGCCCCCCAACCTCCCCCTGCTCCCACGCTGTCACTGCGACTCCCACTGTTCCTGAGGGGCTTATCCGTCCTGGAGTCGTGTGTTGACAGCTCATATCTGTACCAATGTTCGTACTCCAGTCTAGCAGGATTCATAAGCTAGAACTGAGGTCGTGGTCGTAGCGGGAAGGAAACATTCAAGAACTAGAGGAATGCTGCGTGTTTTGTTGGTGCCATCCTGCTGCACCTGGCTGAATCATCCCTTCTGTGAGGGGATGTTCAGTTGTTTATAGATGGACCTTGGGTCTCCCCTCCGACCCCTCTCGTTTGCATCAATATAATTGTTGGTTTTGGATCTTTTGAGATCTGCTACCTGATCCCGTTGACACCTCCTGATCACACAGGCTGCTGTGTTTCTACCACGTGGACAGAATTGCTTTCCTTCAAGATGGCTGTTGTTTAGCTTCAAGCCTTTAAGACCTCACATGCTCTATCTTTTGATAGCTGGGCACCATCTGCTTCACTCGCATATCTGTTTATTCTCTGTTAGAAAATCCTCCAACACGTTTCTTTTTTCTTTTAAAGCAACCACTTTTTTCATTATTTACTTCTTCCAAAGGGAATTGTCTTTAAGTATTAATCAATCCTACTTGGAATGCTTCCAGATAGTCACACTGATTTCAGTGGTTCTCTTATACAACATAAATCATTTTAGTGTTTGTTTATCATTAAACTTCCAATATAAAATAACTTTCATTTATTTGGTCTCTCTTACATATTGGTTCTTATGTTGATTTTTAAAAATCTTTTAAATTTACTACTAAGAGTTTTTCCTATATTAAAAAGCAAATCCGAAGCCACCAAAATACAAGTTCTCATAGATCTATGCAAGTTTTTCTTTCTAACAAACATTGCATTTTGCTAGTGTATGTTTTCACATCCATAAATGCTGTAAATATGATGAGTGATAAAAGCACTATTTATATATACAACATATAAGTGCTAGGTGTGTTTTAAATTCTGTTACATTAACCCAGAATCAGTATGTTTAAAACATAAGAGTAAGACATTAATTTAAATTTTTAAAACGCTTTATCTTCTATTTTAAAAGTGAATAAGCAAATCTATTTTGAAACATATTTTAACAACACAGAAAATGGCTTGTTCAAAAAGTTCCTAGGTATTCTTTCAATAAACCTATATTCCAATAAATTAGACCATTTACACAAATAATTTAATAGTTATCATTTGCTATTATAATTTAATTAAATATTAATTAATTAAATATAATTAAAACATAATTTTATGTTAATATCCAAGACAAATAAAAAATAAAATTATTGGAAAGAATCTATATGTTAAATTTGTAACTAAGCTGAGCTTAGCAATAGTAGTTCATATCTTTAAAATATTCTGGCATTTAGCCTGTTTTCAGTTCTTCCCTCCTTTTGTTCAATTTCTTTTTTTATTAAACTACTGTCAAAATTCTTAAAGAAACTGTATTATTCACTGTAATCCCTACGTAGACAAATGTGTTAGTCATAAGGAAAATATGTATTTTTACACAATTAGCAAAAAGTTTTTTAAAATCCATATTAATTTAATTTGGAAACCAACTGATGATGGAATAAAAATGATGATGGTTTTTACATAAGTTTGAACTTCTGAGTAAAATGCTGTCAGAATTCCCTACAGAGGACAGTCTAGGTACATTTCAAGCTGTGAAAAAGTTGAAGTTTGGCAAAAGAGCAAAATTCTTCTTAACCAAAATACATTCTAAAATGTTTTAACACCTATGTTTTACTAGAAAAAGTTTCCTACTAAAAGTCATTCTCTTTTAAAATTTTGGCACAGGATAATGCAAAAATAGGTTAATATATAAAGAATAGTTAATCTATCAAAACATTAATCTATCAAAGTTCTAAGTTTCTTGAAGCCCAAAGAAAGTAATAACCTATAAATCATAAAACTAATTATAAAAAGAAAATTACAAAATATAGCAATTACCTTACTTGTACTTTATTGGCAGTTCTTCGTTGATGCAGATACAACTTTATTTTGTAGTTTATATCAAGCATCAAAAGATTAATGGCACATTAAGATAAGTACTTGAAAGTTCTTTCAAGGCTGTTCTGTTGGAGACTTAGCATTAGAGGTTCATAAATCACCAACTCATTATGTTGTTGTTGTTAGGTGCTCTTGGGTCAGGCTGACTCATGGTGACACCGTGCACAACAGAACAGGACACTGCCCGGTCCTGTGCCATCCTCAGAATTGGGCTTATGCTGAGATCCATGGTGGCAGGCACGGTGTCGATCCATCTTGTCAAGAGGATTTTTCTTTGTCTCTGCCCTCCACCTTAGCAGCCTGATGTCCTTTTCCAGGGAATGGTCTTACCTGATGACATGTTCAAAATATGTGAGACATAGTCTCACCATCTTGTTTCTAATAAGTATTCTGGCTCTGTTTCGGCCAAGATTGATTTGTTTTTTTCTTTTGTCAGACCATGATACTTTCAATATTTTTCACCAGCACCGTAATTCAACCACATTGATTCATCTCAGTCTTCCATATTCAATGTTCAACTTTCACATGCATATGAAACAACTGAAAATACCATGACTTGGATAAGGCCAACGTTAGTCCTCAAAGGAATATCCTTGCTCTTCAACACTTTAGAGAGGTCTTGTGCAGCAGACTTTCCAATGCCATGTGCCCTTTGTTCTCTTGACCTCTGCTTCCACTGACTGCGGATCTGTGAAAGACAAAATGCTTGACAACTTCAGTCTCTTCTTCATTTATCATGATGTTACTCTTGGTCTAGGTGTGAGGATTTTGTGAGGTTTCCTTTACATTGTGTTGTAATCCACACTGAAGGCAGCGATTGTTGACATTCATCAGTAAGTGTTTCAAATCCTCCTTAATTTCAGCAAACAATGTTGTGTCATCTGCATATCAAAAGTTGTTATTAAGCCTTCCTCCAATATTGATGCTGCATTCTTCCTCATATAATGAAGCTTCTTGAATTATTTACTGAGCCTACAGATTGAATAAGTATGGTGAAGATATACAAACTTGACACATATCTTTCCTGATTTTATACTATTATTCCCTTGTTCTTTTGCCCAACTGCCTCTTGACCCATGTACAGATTCCGCATGAGTACAACTAGTGGGATAACTTTTATTCTTAAGTCTCTCCATAGTTTGTTGGAACCCACGTAGTCAAATATCATTGCATAGTCAACAGAACACAAGCAAACCTAATTCTGGTATTCTCTTCTTTCAGCCAAGGTCCAGCCGACATCAGCAATGATATTTCTCATTCCATCTCCCCTTCTGAATCCTTTCTGAATTTTTGTCAGCTTTTCCGCAGTGTACTGTCAGTACATTGTAATTTATTTATTTTAATATTTATAGGAAGTCCATGAAGATAAATAACACACTAGGCTACTAACCAAAAAGGAACTACAATAAGAAGAATGACATTAATTTCAAAAATCAGCCATTGATAACTGTTAGAAGTATAGTTCTATTTTGACACACATGAGATCATCATGAATCAGATTGACTCAGACAACTATTTACTGTTGATGTACATGTTAGGCTTTCTCTAGATTTTACTTACTGAGATGTAGTCTATTAATGAGACCCTTTACCTATAATATCCACATCCTTGTGATGTATTAAAATTACCCATAATACCCGTACCCTTGTGAACTCTGCCAGCTCCACAGCTCTGGCTCTATCAGCATAGCTCTATGTGGCTTGTCAACAGGAATGTCTCACAGAAAGAGTGTTTGTGTCCTGCTTTCAGCGAGCTATTTATCTCCTTAGTGCCTCCAAAAGAGGTCATCAAGCTGTGACCTGATTGACAGGCTAAACTCCACCCCTTCATTCATAAGTCTCAAATTGACAACAGATTATGTAACTGCCACATTAATTAAGTGTGATGATTTCTCCTTGATTTTAAGGTTTTGTCAGCTGTATTAAAAAAAGAGTTTTAGTGATCCTGCTACTAATTGTTATACCATGCTATCCTCCATGTAATCCAGCTTCTAAAATTGTTTGCTGAGCATACAGTTTGAATAAATATGATGAAAGAATACAACCCTCACATATATTTTTTCAGATTTTAAACCATGCAGTATTCCATTTTTCTGTTTGAACTTCTTCCTCTTGGTCTATGCACAGATTCTGCATGAACATAAATATACTAGAATTCTCATTTTTAGCAATGCCATCCTTATTTGGTATGATCTATACAATTGACAGTTTTTGCAGTTGCTAAAGCATTGGTAAATGTATTTCTGATAATTCTCTGCTTTCAGCAAAGATTCACATGACATCAGCAGTGAGATCTCCCATTCCATAGCAGTTCCCTATTACAGCTGTAACCATTGTACCATTATCTTTACCAAATATTCACTTGCACGTAATAGGATTGATATTATTTGATAATGTCTGCACTTTGTTGGGTCACTTGTTTTTATAATGTGCACAAATATGAAGCTCTTCTGGTCAGCTGGCCAGTTAGCCAAATTCCTTGCCATAGCCTTGTGAATGCTTCCAGTGCTGCATTGCCTTTCTAAAATATCTCAATTGGTATTCTGTAAATTCCTGTAGTGTTGTTTTTGCTAAAGCCTTCAATGCCCCTTGGAATTCATCCTTTGATACTATTGATTTTTGACCAAACGCTACCTCTTGAAAGGGTTGAATATAGACCAATTATGTTGGTACATTTTTTAAAGTACAGTCTTTTGGTACAATGATTCTGTATTCCTATCATCTTTTTTTGATATTTCCTGCATTTTTTCCATTGGTATCATTAGTCATTATTCATTTACATCCAATTTCCATTTAGAATTTCTTTATCCCTTTTTCTGAATGACATGACTATCTGATACAATGGTTAAGAAATAGAGTGCATTTTTGGAGGCGGGACACACACTCACTCCCTGTGAGACATTCCTGTTGAGAATACACATGGAGCTACGCTCGAACCCTGGAGATGAAGGAGTGACGTGGAGGTCCCTACCACTGCTGAGATGCTTCCACTGCCACTGGATCCACAAGACTTTCCATCGCTTGACCTGTGATCTTCCTGAATTCAGTGTCATTGCATGTGTTTTGTGAGTTTGAAGAGGATTTTATAACTTGGTATCAGACATATGGGCTAATATCAGACTTAATCTGGACTGGGCTGTTTTCTCAATATGCAATTGCTCTTGTGTATAAAGCTCTTGCCTATACACATATGAATGTCTCTGAATTTGTTTCTCTTGTCATCCCAAACTAACACAATTAATGAAGATCAAATGCCTTCAGTTTGGGCTATACTACAAAGTCAAGAAAATCTAAATCCTCAAAACTGGGTCAATAAATAATGAATAATAACAAAGAAAAGGTTGAAGTTGTTGGAAGAGGTTACATTTGACTTGTATCCACAATAATCATGGAAGCAGTAGTCATATTGTTTGGGCCGCTCTGCACAAGTCCTCTTTAATGGGTAAAGAGCAATGACATCATTTTCAAAGACTAAAGTGTGTAAGCACCCAGCCAAGGCATTTTCCATAGCCTCATCTTCATTTGAAAGTCAGACCAGGAAGATTGGAGAAGAAAAATTGCATTTTCATGATGATAGTGAATAATATTGAAAGTTCTTCATTACTACCAGAAGAATAAACAAATCTGTCTTGGAAGAAGTACACAGAGAGGCTAAAGCCTGGAGAAGGAAATCCTGCTGGTTAGAGGGACAGTAACAATTCTAAGGATGGCATATTCATGACGAATGGGCAGAGTTTCAGTAGTGTGCATTGTGCTGCAACGAGTTGGAACGCACTTCACTCTACCTACAGCAGTAACACTGATGACAAAGAACCTAATGCTCTGCTCCTCCAAAGACCACAGCGCAGGGAAACAAGGGCGGCAGTTCCACTTCGTTTAAGGCATTGCTGTGAATCAACATCGTTTTAACTGAATTCTATAGCCACCACTACACTAATGATATTAAGATAAATCTTAAATGACACAAGTCCAAATTTTGAAGAAAATAGTGTACCTGTAAGGGATGATTGCTTTAGAATTAACCACTAACTTTTCTAATAAGACTGCAGCATTTAGACAATGATGGAGCCACACAATACCCATTCTTTTCCTTTCTCTTCCTGGGTATTTTGACTTATATTCCAACTGTGCAGGACACTTCTGCTACTCCTCAGTCTCCGATCGGATACAGATTGTTTCCTGACATCCATTATGCATGGATCTCCCTAGAGGGAGGAAACTTTTTTGTAAAGAGGAAACAGGTACTAAATTGCTGCTGCGGTTTTGTTGTTAGGTGTCATCGCGTTGGTTTCAGCTCATAGTGACCAGATGTGCAACAGAACAATACACTCCATGTTTCTGTATCAACCTGACCATTGTTCTGTTTGAGCCCATGGTTGAAACCAAATCATTAACCTTGCTGTTTAGTAAGCATCACAAAACTAATAGCTGGTTAGAAAAACCTTTGAAAATCATTCCACTCAGAAGAGCATTTCCTCAATTGATTTTAGTTGTCTTACATTATCCAAAGGGAGAAGCAAGTTCTGAGCTAACCCTCCACCAAACAGTGAATATAGTTAAAATCATCGTACAGCTGTTTTCTTGCTGCTTCTTTGCCCTGGACAGGAGGATGAGTTACGACATAAGTGAAACTTCTAAAAGCAGAGCTGTAGGAGGTCTTGTTACCTTGCCCAGAATGGCTAAACTCATAACCTGCCTTGTCACAAGTGCTATTTTGTGTCTTGATCTATAAAGGCTTAAGAGTTCTAAGTTCTATTCTTTTCTTTGTCATCAAAAGGTTCAATATTTTATTGCCTGACAACTATGTACAGAGCACTGCTCTCCCTCCCCTGTGGAATCACACGATGCCCTCAGAGCTTATGACCAGAAAGATAGATTATTTCCTCTCACTGGAAAGGGCACATGGGGCTTTGTTGAAGAAAGGTGTAATCTGGCCAACTTGATTCTGAACATGTCTGTTTTCTCTCTATTCAGGCCATGGAGATTCACAAAGGAGACAGAGCAGAAACCGGGCTGTTAAGGCACAGTTAAAGCACCATTCTCCGATTGCTTTCACTTAGCCAACGCAATTACTCTCCGCTGCCTTCTCGTTCTCTGCCCACCACATGCCAGTTACTAAGCCTTTGAAAATACAAAAAAAGAGGGGGTGCAACAGAACAGCAAGGGAACGGAGTGGCGA
Source organism: Echinops telfairi (assembly GCF_000313985.2). Classification (NCBI taxonomy): domain Eukaryota; kingdom Metazoa; phylum Chordata; class Mammalia; order Afrosoricida; family Tenrecidae; genus Echinops; species Echinops telfairi. The sequence continues at coordinate 785,681 of NW_022111368.1, forward strand.
GGTCCCCAGGGAATGCTGAAGGTGGGCTTTGGGGCCAGGGCCTGGTGCTCCAACAGACTGGACTGAAAAACACTCCTAAAGGCCAACAAACAGTCCTTGAACTAGCTACAAGCTTTTCTTTCTTGTTGTGTTTTGTTTTTTGTCATTGGATTGTTGTTATTTTGTTTTGTTGTTTATATTGTTACTTGGTTTTGCTATGTCTGGTTTTTGTGCATGTTATTATCTCCACATGTCTGTCTAAATAAGATAGGCTGGATGAGCAATCTGGAGGAAAAAACAACAGTTTCAGGGGGACATGGGAGAGGGGGAAGTTGGGGGAAAGGTATAGTGGTGTTAAGAAACCCAGGGACAAGGGAATAACAAGTGATCCAAATCAATGGTGAGGAGGGCGTAGGAAGCCTAGTAGAGCATGATCAAGGGTAATGTAACCAAGAGGAATTACTGAAACCCAAATGAAGACTGAGCATGATAGTGGGACAAAAGGAAAGTCAAAGGAAACAGAGGAAAGAGCTAGGAGGCAATGGGTGTTTATAGAGGTCTAAATAAAGGCATGCCCATATGCAAATATATTTATATATGAGGATGGTGAAATATATCTATGTGCATATATTTATAGGTTTAGTATTAAGGTAGCAGAAGGACATTGAGCCTCCACTCAAGTACTCCCTCAATGCAAGAATACTTTATTCTATTACATTGGCATTCTATGATGCTCACCTTCCCGACACAACCACTGAAGACAAAGCGGGTGAACAAGCAAATGTGGTGAAGAAAGCTAATGGTGCCTTGCTATCAAATTATATAGCATCTGGGGTTTTAAAGGCTTGAAGGTAAATAAGCAGCCATCTAACTCAGAAGCAACAAAGCCCACATGGAAGAAGCACACCAGCCTGTGTTATCACGAGGTGCCAAAGGGATCAGGTATCAGGCATCATCAGAATGAAATATCTTATCATAGTGAATGAGTGGGGGAGTTTGAAGTGGAGACCCAAAGCCCATTTGTAGGCCACTGGATACCCCCTTACAGAAGGGTCTCAGGGGGGAGATGAGCCAGTCAGGGTGCGATGTAGCAATGATGAAACATACAACTTTCCTCTAGTTCCTAAATGCTTCCTCCTCCCCAACAATCATGATCCTAATTCTACCTTACAAATCTGGTTAGACCAGAGGATGCACACTGTTACAGATAGGAACTGGAAACACAGGGAATCCAGGGTGGATGATCCCTTCTGGACCAGTGGTGTGAGTGACGATACTGTGAGGGTGGAGGGAGGGTGGGTTGGAAAGGGGGTACCGATTACAAGGATCTACATGTGACCTTCTCCCTTGGGGATGGACAACAGAAAAGTGGGTGAAGGGAGACTTCAGACAGGACAAAATAATAATTTATAAATTATCAAGAGTTCATGAGGGAGGAGGAGCTGGGAGGGAGGGGAAAAATCAGGAGCTGATGCCAGGAGCTTAGGTGGAGAGCAAATGTTTTGAAAATGATGAAAGCAATGAATGTACAAATGTGCTTTACACAATTGATGTATGTATGGATTGTGATAAGAGTCGTATGAGCCCCTAATAAATTGGTTTTTAAAAATCCAAAAAACGACTTAAATAATAAAAATAAATTCAGTACACAAAATTAGATTATAAGAGGCTTAAAATAGTAATTGAAAACCATTAAATAATAACTGATGAAAACCAATCAAACTGCTATTTAAGATAAAAAAATGCAAACTTGGGGTTTATCTGAAATAACTTGAACCATAATCACAGAAACCTTCTAATCTTTCTTAGCCATTTTGATTATAACAAAACAGAAGCAGCAACAACAAAATAAAAACAAATTTAGATATAGCTATTGAAACATATTATTAAACATAAACAAAGAAAGCACACTGGTAGTCTAGTTCATTCTGAGTGATAGCAAAGCCATATTTTTAAAATTAGAACCACATTCCACAAGGCTTTCAATGGCATATTGCGCAGAAGTAGATGGCCACATCTTCCATCCAAGGTGCCTCGCGGTGGATTCAAACCTCCAATATTGTGTTTAGCAGTCTCGCACCTTAGCTGTCTGCACCACGCAGGGCCTCACATTATTGTAAGGACCTATGGAAGGCAACATGTCCCTACCTGAAACTATTTAATGACCAGCTATTCCATTGACCTTAGTTAAATGAACGCAGTACCATTATACAGTGCACATAATTGCACGATCTCCCACGAGCCACTCTATTCTTCTTACCATCTTCCTGTTTCCTCTTTCCTCGAATAGACACTGGTGACTTGTAGTGTGATGTTTCATCCTCAACATCCCGACTCATCAGATGGCATTTCACAGTAGTCCCCATGAAGAGCTATCTGATTCTATTGGCATGTCCTGATTCTTCACCTTTCTAAAAAGAACTAAGTCTGGCCTATCCCATTTGGCCCCATCACCTTGTGGTTTGAGTTATTTGCAGCAGGTTTAGTTCCCACTCATTCCACTTTGAAGGGTTAAATTAGTGAAGAATAACCTGAAACAATGAAACAAAAATGGCTAGTTAGTGAGGATGGCAGAGTATTGGGCAATGTTTTTTTTTTCTGTTGTATATAGAATAATGATATTGAACATACTTGGTCACATCAGGCAGCAACAGTGTAGAACTTTGACTGATTATTTATTTTAGAAAAAAAAATCCAGGATTTTTTTGTCACCAGATGGGCTAGATTGAAATTTAGGCAGATTAAAAAGAAAAAAGTGTCCTGGGTCTCTGATTTGAATATTTTCATGCATCGATTGCATCGTCAATGTATTGGTCTTGTGTCCTTTCAATAGGTTTTTGTAATCCTATTGCTTTGCTAAATAAAGCATTTCATTCACACCACATATAATCTCCTAAACTATAAAGTATCCATAATTTCCCTACCTCATTTAGCATGTGGCTTAGTTCCTTCTTGAAATGTTACACCTGTGGGTTCCTTAAGAAGACATTATTTACCCTTTCTCTTTTACAATTACTTTTGCATGATTTTGTTTTTGATTTTCGGTCATCATTTAAATATTGATATTTCCTAAAGTTGCCTCACTTGTCCTTTATGCTTTGATACGTGAAGTAGTTTTCTCTGAAATGACAAGCAGCAACTTCATTGTTAACTTCTCTGTAGATTAAACCTTATTTTCTAAGTTCCAGTGGAAAACTATAGACTCTTCTAACTTTAGGACTAACTCATATTTTTACCAGGATTTTCTACCAGGGAATTGAGGCTTAATAAACTTCATATTGAATCATGATATAACTATATCCTTTAACCTGTTCAATCACTCAACTTTTTGGCTTTCTACATGATGTATTTTGTAAATAACACAGTATAAAATTCTTCTTTGTTTTGACTCTCCAGATAAATCACAACGTATATTGATCATGATCAAATCATCACATTATTTGCTATGAAAAACAAGTAATTTATTGAGTTCTCATTGATTACAGTCATGTAAGCAGGATATGACAAAAACAGACATAGTTCTTGTGATGTAGTTTAGAAACAAGTACTCTGAGAGATTGCTCCTCTCCAATCCCCAACATCAGAAGCTCACTCAGATAGAAGCTGCCATAGAAGCTTTTATCTCACTTTGTGGACCTTTGCTCAAGAGTTCTCAAACAGCAAGCAGTTCTGTTCCAGGTGATGTCTGATTCTGACATTTGGAGACTGTTAAGCATGGGATTAAATTAAAATTAATGTATGCCAGTATAAATGGGAACTAGGGTTTTGATACTGAAAAAAGACAAAATTGTTTTTGTCTTTGACAGAAAATATTGAGGGGAAAGAAGGAAAAAACTTCAGTCTCTTTTCTCTCTTATTTTAATATATATATATTTAGAAGCAGAAGTTAGCTTGTCGGTCCCAAGGAGAAATAGTTCTGACAATATTTCAAATATCAAGGAAAAGAGTTTCTGTCGAGAACAAGGAGAGAAATTGCACTTTCAGTGTTATTACACACCATGCTCTGGCACTGAACCTATGAAAGTATCTATGCAAAATGAGACCAAATGAACCTCATCTTTTAACATCTAGTGCATCCTAGAATGTATTTGATAGAATTTTTACCTCCAGTAAACAGCTCCATGTTCTGTAACTGTAATGTTATTGTCACTTTGAAGAATAGAGTTTACAGACATGGTGCAGAAAAAATCATTGGGGGAAACACTTTTCAGTAATTTAATATAATGTTTTAGAAGGTGTTATTTCAAAACTAAGCCATTTGTTTAGCTAGACTCTTATCTTCTAATCCTGTACTTTATTTAACTTTTTTTTTTGGTACTAAGAGAGGGAAGAGAGAGAAAGGCTGTAAGAAACAACCAGCACTCTTGTTAGTGACTGGTGAATCAGAGAGCAGTGCCAAAAAGATGCAAACCCTTATTATCCCACACATACATGCATATAGAGATGGTGTAAACAGACTACCACATATAATCACTTTTTTTCAGTTTTCCAAATACCAATGTCATAATTTATTTATAACACTTCATATTCTGTTTCAACCAGCAACAAATTACTCCCAAGCCCATTTCCCACATTATAATCTTTTGATAGCTCAGTTTGGGGCATTTTTATAGTTGTTTTTTTCTGTATATGTAATATAAGTGAAAATTAAAGAATGCAAAGATAGAAAACATAACAATCATTGGTTTTTAAAGCTTTGAAAAATCCAGTTGCACTCTGTTCTCTAATGAAACAAAACCTGTGACTCCTATCTAATAAGAGCTGTTTATAATGAGAAAAATGGTTCATACTGTTGTAGGAGCATGTAAGTCCAGTCTAGTTAAAGTGCATGAGTCAGATGGTCAGAGGGAGACTCTTCCCAAAATATGCAGCTTCTAGGGACTACAGACCTGGAAGCAAGAAGATGAAGCAAGCAAAGCACAGGCTGGTGTGTCAACATATCAGGCCCATTGCTGGCAGAGTCAAACAAATCCGAGGTTGGGTAGCTAGCTCTGAGGACTCCCAGGGTCAGAAGGCAATATGGCAAGCCTTTGCTAGCTACCAGGGTCAGCAGAAAATATGGGGCTGTTGATGCTGTAAGTGTAGCTTGATGTGAGAGATGTAGGATGTAGGCCAGCAAAAAAGAAGTGAAACTATTCAGAGGATCTACTTAAATGTCAAGTAGGCCACAAGATCAAGGAGCTACCACCAGTACTATCAGCCTGTATGACCTCAAAGTCTGCTTGGTTTATAACAGAGCCCATCATAAAGTTGATTCCATTATATTTGATCATGTAGTAGGGGAAGCCTTAACTGCCAAACCACTGAGTCATGGCCCAGCCAAGGTGACCTAAACCTATCACACAGTGATTAATTGCATGCTGATCATATCACAAAGTAAATATTAACTGCTCTTTCTTAAAATAACCAAATGACAATCACAAATGCTTTCATTAAATTATTTTTTTAAACAAATGACTTCTCCTAAAGTCATACTTTTTTCCATTTATCTCAAACATTATTTAGAGAGGAGTAAACTTTTCTACTTTAACCATTGTGGTTTGTCGTGAAAAATATTTTCAAGGACAGCTGTTATTCTGAAAACTATAGTCAGGACTATGAAAAAAACACTTTAGATATGAAGTAGAAAAACATTAAGAAATTATGTGAATGCTGATTTGAGTAATAAGTCTATTGAAAGTGTGGTTCTTCACTCACAGTAAAATCATTCAGAGCTAAAATAATAATAATTTACAAATTATCAAGGGTTCATGGAGGAGGGGGGAGTGGGGAGGGATGGGAAATAAAGGAGGAGCTGATACCAAGGGCTCAAGTAGAAAGCAAATGTTTCGAGAATGATGATGGCAACGAATGTACAAATGTACTTGACATACAATATGTGGATGTATCAATTGTGATAAGAGTTGTATGAGCCCCAAATAAAATGATTAAAATAAATAATTCAGAGCTTTTTAAATGCCTGACTATCACAATGTGTTTGGGATTAACTTTTTTATTATGTTTAAGATCCTAACTTTGCTTCATTAAAAATATGAAGAAAACAAAATACATTATAAATAGTAGTAGATTTAAATGTTGATTTTGTCATTCATCAGGTCAGAGACTATATGCAATTCATTTTAACTCTTTCCTAATGCGTTTGCTTGTTTATTTACATAAATCCTTTTATCGGTGGCTCTTACAGTTCTTATAACAATCCATGTATCAATTGTATCAAGCACATTTGTACATTTGTTGCCATCATCAATTTCAAAATATTTTCTTCCCTTTTAAGCCCTTGGTATCAGCTCCTCTTTTTTCCCCTCCCTCCCCCACCCTCAGGTACCCCTGATAAATTATAAATGATCATTATTTTCATATCTTACACCACTCACTCTCTCTCTTCATCCATTGTATTGTTATTTGCCCCCCTTGGGATAGGGAGGTATTATAGAGTTATATGTCATTGCAATCAGTTCACCATTTCTCCCCCTCTTCTCTCCGCTCCCACCCACACCCCACCCCCATTTTTCCTCTACCCTCCTGGTATCACTACTCCCATTGCTGTTTCTGAGGGGATTATCTGCTGAGGGGATTATCTGTCCTGGATCCCATATGTTGAAAGCTCATATTTGTACCTGTGTACATGCTCTGGTCTAGCTGGATTTACATGCTCTGGTCTAGCTGGATTTGTAAGGCAGAACTGGGGTCATGATAGTGGGAAGCATTAAAGAACTAGAGGAATGTTGTGTGTTCTATCGGTGCTGTGCTGCACCCTGGCTGTCTAATTCCTTCCTTGTGACACTTCTGTGAGGGAATGCACAATTATCTACAGAGGGGTTTTGGGTCTCCCCTTTTAGCCCCATCATTTACATTGGTATATTTGTTTGTTTGGGTTGTCTGATGCCTGGTATCTTATCTGTGGACACCTCGTGATCACACAGGCTGGTGTGCTTCTTCCACATGGGCTTTGTTGCTTCCCTGCTTGTTTTAATAACTGTTACAGTCAGTAATGTCCATATCAGGAAAGGACAGTAATGCCCACATATCAGGAATGGTCATGGAAGACCACATTTCAAGAATAGGTAAAATGACCTTTACGCAGGGAGTTATTGATTATGACTATGGGGTCAAGAATGATCAGTAATATCTACCATATTAGGAATGATTAGTGATGCCAACTGTCTCAGGAATGGTCAGTGTTATCTCCTCTGGCAGGAGCAGTCCATGAGGTCTCCATGCCAAGTAGGTTTGGTGATGCTCACAGTTTCACGAGGAGTCACAGATGACCATCTGTTAGGAATGATCAGCAATCTATACTAGTTGCCAGCTTGAACTTGCTTTGTGACAAATAATTCTAGGTGTTCTATATACTGCATGCAAAAAAACAAGTTCTGAGTTCCTAAAATGCTTCTTTGCATAATGCTTACTGGAAGCTTGCTGCAGATTAGGTTAAAACTAGGTTTAATCATCAATCATAAGGATGACATCAGGGTAAAAATACTACTAATAATAATATTGATGGATGTGACAAAAGGGCCATTAGAATTTCATACAACCAGATATGAAATTCCATCTCAACTTCATAATAAAATTATAAAATGAAATGGTAATTACTTATAATTATCATTGATGTTTTAATGTTAAATTAAATTGATCAAATTTTTAAAAATTTAGAAGCACCACTAACAGTTTGGCTGGTTTCAATGTTGTTTAACAGATCATTTTCTTTTACAGAACTAGAATATATATATATATATATATATATATA
>NW_022111368.1:794605-796163 GCF_000313985.2 Echinops telfairi
CACGGTCTGTGACAGTCTAAGACCACCAAGGAGAAAGCTGGGAAGAAGCCTCCGATACTCAAAACAGCACATTCCAGAGTCTTTGAGGAGATAACCTGATAACGATCTGGAATATGACACCAGATTATGCAAAGACATACAATCTTGAAACGTATCTTCATTGGAACAACAACAAAAAAGGCGGCAACCTGGTAAGGCAAGCGATTAGGTCATTGCAATGTCACTGTGCAACTCGGCTAACACTTTGGTCCCTCTTTCAAGCACTTGCAGGTCTGGATGCTACTGCTTTCCTCTGCAAGCACATGATTCTTACTTAAGGAAGCACATGACCTGGCACTTGCATACTGTATTATTTTTACATCATTTGGATTGGCAGACAATGAATATATCCATTGTCTTCTATATACTTGCTCTGAATTTGAAGAATCTATGTTGACAAGGATAATTAGGTGCCACATGCTGTTTGGGGAACCAAAATGTACAGGTCACGGAAAACAACGACAGGTTCCAGCAGTTTGTTGGGTTTTTTCCCTCCTGTCTTTGTTCTTGAAACACGAAACTTTTCCGAAGTGTCACGAGCTGCCAGCGGATACCTGACATGTCAAGATTGATTTTGACAAGGTGTCTGCATCATCATTTGCAATATTTTATGTACTGTTTTACAATATATGCAGACTTGAATATTCAGCAAATGAAAGCAAATATATTTCCTAACAATGACAATTCCCTCAACACAGTACAGTCAGTAACTTATGGTGGCCCAAAGAAAGCAATTTGCATTACATACATCTTTATTTGTTTTATGGGGGAAAAAGATACTTTCTATTCAACAATCATAGGCTAGATTTTTTTAAAGGGAAAGACATGAGTTTTTAAAACATTTCTTTTAAGCTACTTCTCTATATGTATTATCCCACACTATAGAACATCCGGTTATTTAAACTACCGAATTGACAAGTTTCTAATGTTCAATTGCGTAATATTTTTAAATGCAACAGGATTTGGAGCTTATGCATTTCATTTACAAATTGTATGATGTGAATCAAAACAAGTTATTTTTCAGAGCACTAGCTTTTCATCCACAGAATGATGTGATAGAATTGATTTCATTGTTTCTGTCGTTAAACCACATAATAAAGTTGCTGAGAAGGTTGGTGTGTATATGCCAAAATATCAGAGCTTTGACAAACCAAGAAAGGGTAGCAGAGATCATTTCCTTCCTTGCTATTTCCCCTCTCACGATTGCCCTTGAAGCACAGATAACCAATGGCATATAACTGAACTAGAAGATTTTTAAGGGACCTTATTAACTATTCAATTTGATTTTCAAATTTTTGCAAAACACACCCCTGTAGATTGGATATATTTTATGTACCACACAACACCAGTAAATACACCAGAACACAAGCTTGACCCATTTTCAGTGCAATGTACCTGTGCTTAAGTTAGCTAACTAAGAACTCTACCACACTCAGGCCCAGCCTGTTAACTGCCACAGTGGAAACCCAGCTTCAATTTTTTTATTCTGCATATTGGGATACTTCCAAACTCAATCCAT
>NW_022111368.1:797219-813482 GCF_000313985.2 Echinops telfairi
TCTTTGCTAAAAGTATATATGATAATAGTTCTGACTATAAAAGCATTGTTTGGAAGCTCGCCATCATTTCCAGCCTTCAATGATTTCTCTAGCCTTTAAGAAGAATTATGACTCTCCAAATTATAATGGGAGGGCTATAAAATTTACTCAAATAATCAGGAGGAAATGACTATATTCTAGTTGCTACTTTGTATGTAGATGACTAAACAAGAGCACCCTTGATAGCTTTAAAAGGTAAATGCCTCGCTGGATAGTACCTCATGGGTACATGGACACTAGCAGATACAAAAGTAACAGCTAGGATGCATGAGGCACGGATTCTTTTATCTTTATGACCTTGGCCTATTCTTACTCCCCAGAGTTTAATGTCATCTAATGATGAGATACATAAACGATCCCTGGAACTCCACAGTATTTACAGGTTTACTCCAGATGAGTCTCCATTTGTCCATCCTGGTAATTTAAATTCAAAACTGTATCCTGGCAAAACAGAAGCCTGATAGGTGACACTTTGGGTGGCTAACTATAAGGTCAGCAGTCCAAAACCACCAACAAGCTCCACGGGATAAAGATGAGACTGCGGTCCCGTAAAGAGTGGCTATTTTGGAAACTCACAGGGAAGTTCCTATCCAGCAGCGTTGATATGAGTCAGACTTGATTCTACAGCAGCAAGTATGATTTGGACTTTAGCAAAAACAAAACAAAGCAAAAAACTGACAGCTCAAGGAGAGAGACCAGTATTTCGTTTCTTCCAGAGAAGTTAAGTATAGTCAGAGTGACCACATGCTCTAGCAGAGAGGGTTCTTGCAGTACTTCAGTCATAGTTTAAGAATAAAACATGTGCTTAGAAAATTAATAAAACAAACCAAACACAGACATGAGTAAGCTTTCTCAACAGAGCATAATTGGTAATCATTTCACCCAGAAAGGTTGACTCTTGAAAACAGGACTGGTTCTAGATGATAAAACTAAAAAAAAACCAATATTGTATTTTTAGTTTAATTTTTCAAGCCCAGTCTTTTTGTTATGTTGGGTTGTTTAAATAAGTTTTTTAAAAAAAGATAAATGTTCTTCTGTCTCCAATATTAGTTGCTACCTCTTCTTCACTTACATCCTCTTCAATTAAAGGAGTGACTCCACCACATACATGGATTTTGAGACCATCGCACAGAATCTTAATATCTGTCTAAATTAAAATAGACTAGGAGTACCTCTGTTGAAATGGCACCATTCTTAGTAATATGCTCTTCCCTTGAACTTTGTCCTTTATAAGTTTTAAATGTGTTTCTGAACTGTATCTGTTTTCTCTGACATCTCATCCATGTTTATATCTGACTGTCTTGTTTTTTATCCACTACTTCTCTTGTTCTTGAAAAATGGTAAATCATTAATTCTGAAACACCAATATATACCCAATGTCTATTCAAGATCAGTTTTTGACCTACTCTCTCATAGAGTTGATCCTGACTCATAGCAATCCTCTAGGACAGAGTAGAGCTGCTTCTCTGTATTTCTGAGACTTTACATCTTAAAAGAGTGTAAGGCCCCATCTGGCTCACCCACAGCCACTGGTGATTTCAAACTGCAGACCCCAGGGTTACCAACCCAATGCATAAAAACAGGATAAAACCAGGGATTTATACTTTGACCTCATGTTGGAGAGAAGTTACAGAATAAAATACCTGGTACCTGCTCAAGCTCTTGTTAAGCCTTGAAAATCTTCAGGTCTTAATCAAGCCAGGGGTGTCTAAGTGGTGCTTTGGGTGAAGCACAAGACTATCATGAATAGATAGATTGATGGTTCAACTATAGAGGCACCTGGAAGGAAGATTTGGAGATCTGATTTCAAAAGATCACGGTTATGAAATCATTATAGAATATAATTGTTTTCTGAAACATATGAGGTCACCATGATTTGCAGACAACACAATGAAAATTTAAACACACACACACACACACACACACACACACACATTCCCTTAAATACCCAACGTGCTATTTCCTTTTTTTGTGTGAGTTCTATTTCCTTGCTCAAAAATTAAACAGTAAGGACACCTAATATCCAAATACTGATACTTCTATGTGCTATGTAGCAATACATTTAGAAAAATACACAATAAATACATTCAATAATTTAGAATGCATGTTTTGAAGGGATAATTGTAAGACACTGTTTTAATTACTATAAATAGCCATGTTTTAGAGGAAAAAATGCTACTCTTCTAATGTGACATTTATAGCCACATGCTTCGGTCACGAGAAATGACTGTCATAGAGGATTATTTTAGATTTTAAGAATCCTAACCACTTCAGTATAATGTAGATAAAAATGTTTTTTCATTGTTTAGTAATTGATCTTATATGAATGGATCTCCTGTGTGTGTGTGTGTGTGTGTGTGTGTGTGAAAGATCACCTAGTTTCTTTTCATTCTCTTGTCTCTCTGGTAGGCAGACTTATGAATGGCTAAGATTTCACCTCTCCACGTGGAATCGTTCTCCTCCGGAGAAACTAAAGATGCAGGATAAAAAGATTTATTGCAGCCCCTTTCATGATGAACAAAAGACTACATTAAACAGCAAGGTTGACTTAATATAGTTCAAAATAACAAATTTAGTGTATTTCCATTCAAAATGAATCTGTTCTGTATATGCAGGATATTTTTATTCTTTCTATTTTTAAATAAGAAAATTAAGTAATCAACAACTATCACTTTAAGATGTATCACCGAGGAGAGACTGGTGGTAAGGATTTGTTTCCGATGCTTCTAGTCTAAGTGCAGCTCCATCTGCTAATTAGGGAACAATTCAGAGATAGAGATAGCTGGGGAGTTGTGGACTGATTTTAAGTGGCGCTCACTCTGCTTTCTTCCACTTAGGCAAGTATTTTTGAAGTTGATCTGTGTTGTATCAAATATCAGTACTGCACTTTATATGGTTGAATACTATCATAGAGATAGGCCTGTACATACATAACCCCATTACAGATCACTATATGTAATGCTATATATAGCCCTTGTGGCACGATAGGTTGGGCTTGGAGCTGTTCACTGCAAGATCAGCAGTTTCAAAGCACCAGCAGCTTCATAGGAGAAAGAGAAGGCTAGCTGTTCCCTTAAAGATATGAAATCTCAGGATCCCTCTTCTATAGGGCCTCGGAGTCTGAACCAAGTTGACCTCTGTGAGTTTCAGCTTGAGGAGATATATGCATGTATTCATACATATAAAATCTCATTGACATTAAGTTGATTCTGACTGACAGGAAGACTATGGAACAGATTAGAATCCAGCATTCTCAAGGTGGTGATCTTTATGGAAGCAGACTGTCCCATCTCACTGTCTCTTGGAGTGGCTTAAATGTTAGACCCTCTATCCTTTCAGTTAGTATCCAAGTAATTAATCACCTTATCACCAGCGTTATTACAGAATCATATGTTTAGACACCTTTTTATGAACAGTGATTTCCACCTTTCAAAAATTGTAAATAATACCACAGTTAATACAGCTATACATTTTGAGATAATAGGAGGCTGCACCCATCCCCCACCATCCCAAATGTGGAATTGCACTGGGTGGAGCAGAGATTTCTTAGTACACATTTTTTCCTGCTAGGTGAGCATTGAGCAACTCATTCTGAGTTCATGCACCCAGTGACATCACCTGGGAAGGTTCTCTCTGGTCACAGTGGATTTTTACCTAAAAGTGGTTTTACTCGCACCTCACTTTTTGTGATGGCCTATTTAAGAAAACAGAATGGGGCTGTAAAATTTTGTTTCCCGTTCATCAAAAATGCCCCAAGAACTGCCGTGAGGTTGAACACAGCTTACAAGGACAGTGCGATGGGAAATACGAGTGGTTTTCTCATTTCAAAATAGGTGAACTGTCGATTGAGGTCAAACCTCATTCTGAATGTCCATCAACTTCCCAAATGAACAAAAATGTCCATTCGTAGTGCATTTGGAGTTTGTTCAACAGGTTAGACTCTTAATCAAGCTTTCTATTTAGAGGTTCTGAAAAGATTGCATAACAGTGTGCAACAACAACAACAACAAAAGGGCTGATTTGTGACAGGTGGGGGACTGGTTTTGCCACAACAATGGGCCTGTTCACACAGCCATCTCAGTGTGCCAGTTTTGGCAAAAAACAGCATGACTCTTTCTCCGCACACACCTTACTCACCTGATCTCGCTTGACATCTTTTTGTTTCCATGAATGCAGAGGGACATGAAAGGACAGTGATTTGATGACAAAAAGAGGTGCAGAGAGAAAAGAGAAAGGTGCTGTCAACCATCCAAAGAGATGAGTTTTCAAAATGTTTCCAAGAATGAAATCACAGAGTTTACAAATGTATTAAGTGTAATTGAGAGTACTTTGAAGGCAATAAGGTTGTTTTGTCCAAAAAAAATAAAAAATATATAGCTTTGAAAAAAAATCCCACTGTTTTCAGGGTACTCCCTCATATATCATGTGATTCTTGTTACATCAAATATTCAGATTCAGTAAATCCACAGAAACAGAAAGCAAATTGTTGCTTGCCAGATACAAAGGGGATGGGGGAACAGGGAATGGCTGGTAATGGGTTTGTGCATTCCTATAGAGTGATGAAAATATTTTAGAACTTAATAGACATAGTTTATTTCATAACTTCAGGAATGTTTTGTATGTCACAGATTTATTTATTTTAAAATGATAAGTGTTATGCCACACGAACTTCACTTCAATATGTCTTTATATGTTTTAGAGTGAGTTTGAGAAGTTTGAACTTCAGTAGGTGAAAAGTGGGGGTGTTACAATGCATCTTTCATGAAGCACAACCACTACGAGAGGGCTTGCCTAGCCCCATTGTACAGCACAGAAGTTCACAAGCAGCTAACCAGACTCACATGGATGGAATTTTAACTGAGTTCACTGCTAACATGACTATAAAGTAAACATAAAAGAGAGGGGAAGAAGGTGGTACAATGAATGGGAGAGACATTTAAGGATTGGAAATGAATATATCTAGTTGTTAAAAGAGTAAATGTACATAGTCACACAAAAATACATTTTAGATATATTTGTGAAGTCAATTAGTTTTTCAGAAACAAAAGTGTCACATTACAACCAACCATGTACATTGTTCTTTAACTAGGAAAGCGAGTTCAGGAGCTTTGGTTGTCTAGACATGATTAATGTGTCAAAAACGTCTTATATTATATATAGCATCTCTTCTTAATTACAAAGTTATCCATACAGATTACTGTATTTGACTGTCACAATTTTGTGCAACAGATTACACCATTACAAATGAAGAAATTAAGGTTTTGAGAAGATAGGCAATTTGTTTAGTGTTATACAGCAGATAGATGATAACGTTGAGCCATGAATTGCTATTTTCTGTTTCAAATCCTAGTACCTCTGAGGTTCTTAGGGTATGATAAAGAGTCATAAGCACTTCTAATGTCCATAAATCAAATGAAGTACATATAAATACCAAATGAAATGCAAGTCATCACTCTACTGAGATGCAGCAATGGAGAATTAGATAAGCTTAAGGTATTATTCAAGTTCAGCAAGAACATAAATATCTTCTTAAGGTATACTGTGAAATAGCCTGCTCATGGTGAATATAACAAAACAGATAACAATCTTCCCTGGCTAGATTACTTCTGACCCTTTTAGAGAGAGGTCTAAGGACCTTGGAGTTTCCTATCATATATTCTAAGTCTGAAACATAACTGAGCAGACTTAATTGCAGTCTTCAAATCACCCACCCTCTTAATACTTCTTAACTTCTCTGATAATAGGATTAGTTAGTCAATTTTACTCCAAAGTTTACATCTTTCCATTGCTTTCTATTTGAAACTGGAATTAATTTCTTTTAAAAATCCCCTTTGATTTATTTTTCTTTTTAAAATTGTGAGTGCCCATTAAACACTCTATAAACATTTTCTGTAGCATCTATATCACACACAGAAACACACATATTTGATAAATACTTGATATATCAAAAATGACTGGTCGTTTGAAATGATAAGTACTGCTCTTATATGAGAAATAATTCCTTTGAGAATATCTGTAAATTTGTCATCTGTCATTTTGGCTGGTATACTACTGCTAAATAATAAAACCTTGTGCTGACGTGGTAATGGTTCATGGTGCAAGAGACAATTGTGCAAAAAGAACAAGGTCACATGGTTTGGTTTAAAACTAGAAAAGATGTGAGTTAGAATTGGACCCTCTCACGATACTTTAATCTGTATCTGTGTAAATACTTAGAGAAGCTGGTAAATATGAAGAAGAATGGGGAACCAGAGCTGGGAAAAGGGTTATTAAAAACCATTGGTACACAGATGATACTTGCTTGCTGGAAATGAGGAGACCTTTAATCACTTGCTGATGAAGATCAAGGATTGCAACTTTCAGTGTGGTTTACAGCTCAATGTAAAGAAAACCAAAATTCTCACAACTGGATCAGTAGGTATCATCTGGTAAACAAAGAAAAGATGGAAGTCAAGGATTTCATCTGGTTTGGATACACAATCAACGTTCACAGAAGCAGCAGTCAATAGATCCTAGGATGCATGGCACTGAGTAAATGGCCAGAATAAGCCCTCTTTCTAGTGCGGCCATGCTGGGAGATAAGTTTGAAGACTGACCCAAGCCATGGTATTTTTAATCACTTCATTCATGTAAAGTTGGATATTGAATAAGAACAGCAGAAGGACTGACACGTTGGAATTATGGTGCTGGCAAAGAACGTTGAAAGTATCCCAAACTGTGCAAAGCACCGACAATTCTTTCTTGGAAGAATTACAGCCAGAATGCTCCTAAGAGGCAAGGGCCATTCCCTGGAGAAAGAAGCCATGTTTGTTAAAGTAGCAAAGCAGCAAAAAAGATGATGACCTTGGACCAGATGGACTGATCCAGTGGCTGCACTGAGGGGCTCAAACAGAAGAACAATAGTGAGGTGGGCCCAGCACCAGGAAGTGTTTTCTGCGGTGGCACATGTGGTCTCTATGTGTCAGAACTCACCTGAAGGCCTGGACAACAACAATAAGACAGAGAACAATAGCACACTGACTACGTTTTACTCAGCAAGTGAGGTATTTAGTATATTGTGCCAACCTGGCCGATAAACACATGTAGGATTAATTTTGAAGGTTGGAGAGATAACTGGCTCCAGGAGCCTCGCCTTTCTTGTCTCTTGCTCTTTGATCATTGGACCAGTGTGCGGCTGCCTTGCTTGTTCTGTGCCTCCATTTGCAAGCTACACTACCTGTGGGACACCTAACCCATGAACTGTGTCGCTGTAATTTGAGGTTCCTTCAAGACCTGCTTTGCCGCACCATTGGAATTTACATCTCTTAAGCTGGGGACTGTCAGACCCTGTCATCTGGCTGACTGTTGGTGACCTGCCTTGATTTTCTGCCTGTGCCCAGATAGCCTTAATTGCTCTACAGAGGACTACCCAGCGGTAGACTTGAAGGCCTGCCAATGTCTCTCAACTGTCTCATGTGAGTGAGTTGCACTGAGCCATTTGTACTGTTTTATAATTTAATTAACTGTTTATTTCTTATGTTATCTATCGATGTATATAAATAAAATTATTAGCATTCTGTTTTTTTCTCTCTAGAGAACCCTGTCTAACACAGCGAGTATGCAGCAGTACTGCATTTACAAAATGCCATCAAGTCAAATCCAATGTATAGTGATGCGATAGGAGAGAGTACAACTACCTCTTTAGATTTTCATGGCTGTTTATCTTAAAGGTTTAGAAAACCTCGTTTTTCTCCTTAAAAACAGTTGGTGACTTGGAAAGGTTGACGTTGCTAATAATATCTCAGTGTGTTAATGTTAACCCACTGTGTCACCAGGGCTCCGGAACACTACATTACTACATTGGGTATTTGATTTCCCACAACAATGAGGGAAATATTATATATTTGATGTCCAAACAAACCCAACTAAACTTAGAGGAAAGAAATCTTTAAAATCCACCATATTGTCATAGGAGCTAATGCAATGAAAGAAGAAAAGGATCAAAATTGCAAAGTCTCTATCAGCATTTGGGCTTCTAAAAGTTAAAGGAAACAACCATTTAGGACAGCAAATGAAAGAGGGTTTCAATAGTGCTTTAATTATTATGTATTGGGATGAAAAATCCAGGAAAAGGTGAGTGGGTTATTTTAAATAAGATGAGGAAAGATAAAACCTTTTTTTAGGTAACTCCTCAGTCATTAAATGTCAGGAAAATATCTGCTACATGGCCTCTGGCCAAATGGTGGACTGGGACACATCGTATCCAGACCATCTTCAACCAACACCTCACACTCACTGTCATGGCGTCACTGTTGACTCAGAGAGATCCCCTGTGGGTTTCCCCAACTGTAACTGTTTCCAGGAGTAGAAAGCCCAGTCTTCCTCTCCAGGAGCTGCTGGTATGGTTTCAAACAGCTGACATTTCAAATCTCAGCCCATGATGAAACCACGACACCACCAAGACTCTTAATCTTGAAGAGACCAAATTAAACAGTTATGGATGATAATCCTGGAACCCCAAGCTTCAGAAGAAAGGATAGAGAAATGGATTGCATACCAACTAGGAGAAGAAGCCGAATGAACGTATTGAAAAAGGAGATAGAGAGGGGGCATAAATGAGCTTTCACCAGGACTCGTTCATGGCCACTGATTCCATTCTGACTCAAGCTATCCCATTAGAGAAGGTGGAACTGTTGCAACAGGGTCCAAGACTACAACTGTCTCCAGGAATAGAAAGTCTTACTTTTCTCCCTCAGAGAGGCTGGTGGTTTTGAACTGCTTATCTTTCATTTTGCTGCCCAAATTCATAAATACAACATCAGGGGCCAGCAATAATTCATTTTTTTTTACTTTCTACTGTTTCCTACACCCTCCTGGTGACCAGGCAGTAAACGGTCAACCCCCATGCTCATCCCCACTTGGGCTGGTGAAATGCTTCACCAGCTCCCAACAAGCCCTGCTCTCACTCAGCCCAGAAGAAGCACACTGCAGTGGATTGCACCCCAGGAACATTGCCCCTGATCTGGAGGTGGCAACAGTCAGAGCAGGAGAAGGCATAGAGCTGACGGGGAGCCAGCACCATCAACAGCCACAGACGGACAAGCAGGATTTGCTTCCAGAGCCCGCCATTCTTCTCAAAGGTGCTCTCTAGACCAGAAAGTACTCTTCCTAGGAATGGGGTCCTAAATCCAACCACCCACTGCAACCGTACAAACTCCTTCTTGATTAGACATCATTATCCTATAAACCTTCTAAGATGGCATGAATTGCATCTAGGACCAGAGATACTGCCCATCCCCCCATGGCCTCCTTTCCCAGGAGAGGGTTCCAACATGTATAAGATGCACTACTCTCAATAGTTTGTTTGTTTTTTCCAATCTGTGATTCTCCTTCCCCCATCTTTTCTTTAATAATTTTGTTAGGCGGTATTCCAGAAAAATAAAACCATTAGTACTCATACATATAATAAAGAAATTTATATCAAGAAATGATTTTATCTCTAGACAGCACTTCAGACCATTCTAACACAAGTCCATGGATCTGTCAGCTCCCAGGATTGGCACTGCATAGGCTGCTACAAGCCCCAGAGCTTGATGCAGAAGCTAAGCAAGCAGGATGGTGAAGAGGTTCAAGAGAGAGAGAAGTGTTCAGGGTACTTCTGATAAAAAGACCACACTCCTAGGTGGCATCAAGCTGTGACCTGATTGATTGTTTGGAAGCCATCCCTAGTTTCCCACACATACATGTAGACATCAAACTTCACCATCACACTTAAGTTTCCCTTTTTCTTTTCCTTCTCATTCTTTGTTTTGTCTTTCTTTTTTTTTTAACATTTTATTAGGGGCTTATACAACTGTTATTGCAATCCATACACACATCAATTGTGTAAAGTGCATTTGTACATCATTTTCAAATCATTTTCTCTCCACTTAAACCCCCGACATTAGGTCCTCATTTTTCCCCTCCCTCCCCACTCCCCCCTCCCTCATGAGCCCTTGATAGTTTATAAATTGTTATTTTGTCATATCTTGCCCTGTCCGACGTCTCCCTTCACCCACTTTTCAGTTGTCCGTCCCCCAGGGAGGAGGTCACATATAGTTCCTTGTAATCGGTTCCCTCTTTCTTACCCACTCTCTCTTTACCCTCCCTGTTTCGCCACTCACACCACTGGTCCTGTAGGGCTCATCTGCCCTGGATTCCCTGGATTTTCAGTTCCTATCTGTACCAGTGTACCTCCTCTGGTCTAGCCAGACTTGCAAGGTCGAATTTGAGTCATGGTAGTGGGAGCGGGGAGGAAACATTTAGGAACTAGAGGAAAGTTGTATTTCTCATCGTTGTTACATCGCACCCTGTCTTTCTGTTCTTTCCTATTTTCCTGTTTTTGTCTCTCTTTTTCCTTGTTCTTCCATCTTCTTTTTTTCTTCTTCCCCTTCTATGGATTTATTTTACATGTTTCTTTTCTCTTCCTTTGTTTTTATTTTTTCATTTCATTTTTTATTCCTCTCTTTTCATCATTTTCCCCAACTCATTATTTCTACAGTTATTGTTTATTTGTATTTCTTTTTCTTTTTCATTTTTTTCTCTTTTGTCTCTTTCCCCTTTAGATCAAACATGTACTAAAAACTGAACCATATCTATCATTGCCACCTGACCTTATGGGGTACCACCTCTCACAATTGAACAGGTCCAAGGTGTGGCCGTGTAATTGAGGGGTAAAATTAAAGAGACATCAGACAAAATAAGATATGCAAGTGCTCAGCTCCAGAACTGTCATGACCTCAGGAGCCAGGTGTGCACAGAGAGAATGCATTTCCAACCAAAGCTTATATACACTCAGGGAGCATGCAAAAGCCCCCTAATTATAGTCAACCACATAAGGAGGCTATTCCATAAACCTAAAGGTTCCTGAGTACATAGGAGCAGTAATCTAACATCAGTGCCTGGGGCAAGTAAGGGGGAGTAGCTGTCTTCAGAGCCTAGAGAGCAATAGCAAATGTCTGCTCCTATAGTTAATGCTATAGGCTAGTTAGCAATGAGTTATATGCTTGTAAGAGGTAACTTCAAGGTTATAGGAGGATATAGTGGGGAACACTATTAATTATGATATAGTGGGGAACACTGTTAATTATGAGAATGTGATTGGGACTCACCTCCAGCTCACAAGGGTGAAGGCCTCCCTCTACCTCAGAAACCCAGCCTCTGAGGCTTCTTAATATATGAGAATAAAGGATTCATCCATATACACTCTCTTCCCATTATCTGCTTCTCACATGATCTCTGTTTATTTGTTTGTTTTAATTGAGCTTGCTGCATTGCCTGACAAGCTTGGGAGTCATCTGCAATCAGCCATCTTACCTGAAAATCTTCAATTCATCAATCCTTGAAACTATGTGAGTCAGAAGAAGCCTCCAGATGGACATCTGGCCTTAAGACTAGGAATCATCCATCTCTACACGTTTGTGAGCCATTTGAATCAATATAGATCTCTGTATATAAACATATATTGGCTTTATTGGTTTTCGTTGTGTAGATAACCCAGCCAAAGTGAGAAATCTTCTCTATAGAAATAAGAGTTACAAAGTGAATAGATAGATACATGCACACCTAAGCATCCCTGGTGGCATCATTGTTAGGTCTTGGACTGCTAACTGCAAGGAGAGCAGTTTGAGAGCATTAGTTGTTTCGCAGGAGAAAGTCAGGGCCCTCCACTTTGGTAAAGAGTACTGTCTTGGAAATTCACATGGAAAGTTCTATCCTGTCCTCTGTTGTTTCTGTGAATTGGCATCCACGCAGTGGCAATGAGTTTGAATATTATCACAACACTTCTTACTGTAGCAAAAAGATAAGAACAACATATATGCTCATGAATGGAAGAATGAACAAAGGATGGTGCGAATACATAAGAAATTTTATGCAAAATTAAAGAATAACGGTGAGGTAGTTAGTTTATTGAGCCAACCTGGCCGATAAACACAAGTGGGGTTAATTGAAGGGCAGAGGGATAAATGGCTCAGTGAGGTGTGCAGCTGCCTTAGCCAGGGTGCAGCTGCCTTAGCCAATTCCTGGCTTCAACTGGCAAGGCTCACTTCCTGCAAGACATCCCTAAGGAAAAACCACAGGGACCTATCCCAGTGCAGCCCTGGGTGCTGGAGCAGCCGTGGGGAGACCCCTGCCAGTGCTGAGATGCTTACATGTTCACTGAATCGGCTTTCTTCCTGTAGTCAGCATCATCATGTGTGTTTAGTGAGATGGAGGAGAACTTCGTGGATTGATGTCGGACATATGGGTTAATGTTGGACTTGTGGTTTTGGGCAGCACTGGGTTGCGATGTTTTCTTGATGTGCATTTAACCTTTATATAAAACTTTCTCTTATACATGAGTTTCTGTGGATTTGTTTCTCCAAAGTACCCAGACTAACACAAATGGTATCAGAGCCTCAATTCTGAGATTCCAGTGTGCAGAAGGTGACAGTGGGAGCCCAAGATTCATTTGTGGAACTATAAGAAATAAAACTCTGGAGAACTCTATTTTTAATTTGGGGATGGGAGGAAAATGGTCAGGAAAGAGTGCTTGGGAGAGAGGAGTATAGAAGATCAAAGGCATATTTCTTACCTAAACAGTTAAAACGGTGTCAGTAAATCCCCTCTATAATGCAGGCAGCCTGGACCCAATCTGGTTTCCAATATTTTCTGTATTTTTTGTTTGTATTGTTTTGCTCGGTCTTTGTTATCTCAGAGGTGTTATGTCATTGGAGGTCATACTCTTGAAGCTGTGTTGTATGATTTTCCATTTTTTGGTATATGAAACACAGGATTGATGAACCTGTTGGGACAGAAAGTAGACTAAGGGGTTCAAGGGGAGGGGTTACCCTGTAAAGGTGTGTGTGTGTGTGTGTGTGTGTGTGTGTGTGTGTGTGTCAAAGGGAGACAATGTCAAGGAGTCCATGCAGAAAAAGATTGATTGGAAACTGATTGTGGTAGCAATTGTACAATTCTACTTTACATTAATGAAATATGGATAGATATGGTTATATGTATTATACCGCAACTAAAAACAACAACAAAAAAACACCTCACATTATGTTAAATGGAGTTAGCCAATTGTAAAAGATAAATGTTGTTTGAGATACCAAAAACGCAAACTCACTGCCACTGAGTCTCTGCCGGCTCTGTGATCCTATAGGACAGGGTAGAACTACCACTTTGAATTGTTGTTTGGCCATATTGACTAGAGAAACCATTCCAGTGACACTCATAAATGTGTACAAAAAAGCTTTACATCAAGAAGAAAGTATGTATCAAGAAAACTACCCATCCCAGTCCAAGTCAAGTCCGTAAGTCCCATACTGGTTCATAGGTCCCTCTTCAGACTCACACACCCACAGGAAATGATGCAGAATGCAGGAAGTCACAGACAGGTGCATGCACAGTCATATGCTCTCAAGGTTGATGGCATCATGGCAGGGTTCTGTCAGCCTTCAAGGTGTCCAGCAAGCAGGAAAGTCAAGGCAGAGAGGTGGGGGGTGGGGCAGGTAGCAGTGTGGTCCTCTGGGCCTTCCTTATGAGAAGATCACACCCCCAGGGAGGATACATCTTAGGCTGTGACCTGATTGGAAGGTTGAATATCACCCCTACACTTGTATATATCTTTAAGTAGATATAAAATTATTTAACCACCACGTTTCCAAGATTGTCACTGTTGATGGGAGTAGAAAGCCTCTCTTTTTCTCAGGGAGCTGGCTGATGATTTCCCAGTGCTGACCTGGGAGTTAGCAGCCCAGTTCGTAAGCACTATGCCACCAAGAGATGACTGTGCTACAAGTTAAGAAAAGGTTTTCACACGATAAATAATCCAAACCCAGTGAGTTCATGAGTGGCCATTTATAATGCAACAATTGCTCTCTCCTTGTTGGTAGTAAAGGGGACTAAGAGAATTAAAGGTGCATGGAAATTAGTTCAATAGACAAATGGACCACTGAAGCATCAGGCTCTAGGACACTAAGACTAAAATAACCAGATTGTGCCTGGTTAGCACTACCAACTGCCCTGAACTGGTTCACATTAATAGATTCTAGATAAAGAGGGAGAAAGATATGAAACAAAACTAAATCATTAAAACAGCAACCACAATAATAACAGAGAAACATCGGGCTTATTGGTCTGTTAGTTAACATTCAGATTTTAAAATGAACCAACCATCATGGCTCCATTTTCAACTAAAAATTAAATGGATCTATAAATAGGACAACAACACTACTGAGGTATGCATATATCATAATTATTAACCATATAAGGTCAAAGAGTGAAAAAGTTTAGAGGGCCTGGAAGAGGAGGAATGGAAAAAAGAAATACAGAGAGGAAATGAGAAATTATAATATGCTTCTGATCAGGGTAATCAACGAGATGGAAACAATGTGTATTGTCTAATGGAAAATTTATCTTCTTTAGAAACTTTTACCCAATTCACAATATATACAATATTTGCTATATCTAAGATAACTTACCATACAATTATGTTCTAATTTTTTAAATTTAAAGATACCTATTATAATGCTGTGTGATATATGTTTAAATATACATCTATAAAAATATTTTCTAAAAATTTTATTTAAAAAGCAATGCATTTTATAACAAATATAAATTCCACCTATTGAGTAAAATGCAAACATATCCATTCATTCTAAGGTGTTCATATTTTAAATAACATATTTTTCTCTAAATTTATACCCTTAAATAAAGTGTTAAATTTCACTATGGTTTTAAATATAATTTATTAAATCATTTTAAGTGAATATGCAGCATCACTTCCATGTACTTTACCTTATTTAGCCATTGGTCATTGTTTGATAATAAACTATCTTCACAATAAACTGTTTTAAACAATTTATTCAACTCAAATTTTCCTTATATTGAATTCCAAATCAATCCCAAAAGAACAAATATTGTATGAGACAAATAATGTAAGGAACTAAGGAAAATATTTATACACAAAAGAAATATTATTTTTGATGGCTACAGGTGATGGGAGAAGAAAGGATGAAAGATGTTAACTAGGGAGTACACAAGGATTCATTTCAGCAAAGGAAAAGACAATATGTGATCAAGAAGAAGTCACTCCAATAGGTCCAGGACAAAGGAAGAGACTGTGGAGTACATACAATTACAGAAACGTACCAAAAACTATTTCATACACAGTTCTACAATAGCAATAATAGCAAACAATAATCTCTCAAAGGCAGTATTGGTTGACACATTAGCTGCACAGGCAGGGGAATGGGACTCTGCTTGTAAGCATACTGGATTTGGCAGGAAATCTTTCCTCATACACTCTGGTATGTGCTGTTAAGATATGCATATATATACAAGTAGTAGGTCAAAAAGGGGACAAAGCTGTGGAAATGTCTAAGCCATAGCACCACGTCTGGGGCGATGCTCCCGTTTGGTCTCTGTGCTTGATCTATCTGTCAAGCGTCTCTCAGAAACATTACGGTTCTCTTTAGGCCTGTCTGTCGTTTGACTGAAAAGTGATCACATGTTTCTTGCTCAAGTGTCATTTTTCTTTATTTCCACTATTCCTTCCTCCTTTTGGATTTTTCCATTGCAGTTTATATCAAGGGGAAAGGAGACATTTTTGGTCTTCTCTGAGGTGTTCACTACTTATTAATTACCAGATTAATCCCACTTCAGTGTTTTCAGGTTCCTCCTACTCTGCCCACATGCACACTTCAACAGATAGATGCATATGCAAGTTAAAAAGGCATATAGGGCTCACAACCTCAATATAAGTGTCCTGGTTTTATTTCTCTTGCCTAAGAGCCTTGCCTAACACACTGGTTACCACTACCGATGATTCTAATCATGGCCCCAGATGGTCCTGGACAGAATGGACGAAAATGAACGTGATTCTAAGTAATGAAAAGACTTGACTTACTGGTCTGGCAGAGCCTGGTAGAACTGCTGAGGTTGTGATCTTTCTATGCTTTGGGAACTGTACTGTTTACGAGAGACACACGGCAGAATGACCAACCATGGAGACCCAACAGGGCATTGGCCCCCAAAGCCCAGAAGACAGGAAGGACAATCAAGAGGAAAGAATTGAAGGATAATTTGCCTATACTTTATCTTTTTATCATTTGCCTTTAATTCCTTACACGTGCATTAGTGCTTCTCGGGAGCAGTAGTTTCTTTACAGGATTTTGCTGTTGTTGTTGTTGTTGTTTGTTTGAGATAATCTTGTTTATTATG
>NW_022111368.1:813594-821409 GCF_000313985.2 Echinops telfairi
TTTAAGAAACATACTATATACATTTACACAGCCCATCTCAAGAATAAAGCCAACAGCATTATCTTATTAAGTCATCTATATATGTATTTTTAAATCCCCTTTTTTTCTACAGATATATCTATTGGATTTGTTTTGGTGCTTACATACCTGTCTTTTAAATCGGTATTTCAAATACAGCTATTTAAGTTTGCAGGGGTGGTGAATTAGTTAATGTGGCTTTTCTAGCCAAGATTCTTATGCAGGGGACCTCACGGGTCCAGAGGACATCAGAGGAGTAGCAGCAGAATCCGGAGACCGAGCATAGGACAGTGGAGGGACTTTCCAAGTCACAAGGCCGGGAAATCTGAGTGCTTTCATGCGGAGTCTGGCTGATCTTATCGTGTGCCTCTGGGCCCTGAGTTGGGAAATCCAGGCTCGCTGACACAGAAGAGTGGAGCTGAGTGCCTTTGGACTGAGGTTTGCCGAGTGGGACGCCTCTGGGCACTTAATTCAGGGAGCTGGGTTTGCTGACCCACGGAGCTTGAGGCTGAATGCTTTCCGTTTGAGGTTTATCGTGGAATGGGGTGGCCCTTTGGGCATTATTAGCAGACCTGAAAGAATGTTGTAAGATATCCTGATAAACAACTAGGTTGCACATTTCACAGTGCCATTACAACTTGCTAACTTCCATAGTAAGCCCTTTAATCATGCATTTTGTCTGTGAGTTCTGTGTAGTCATTGCAATGGATGTTAGAACCCAAAGCAAAAACCTGAACTACCTGCCTTGGAGTTGATTCTGACTGACAGTGGTCCTACAGGGGTAAAACTAGCCCATGTGAGTTTCTGAGACCATCACTCCTTACTGGAGTTGAAAACTTAATCTTTCTCCCGCAGCACTGGCTGATGGCTTCTAACTGCTGACCTGGTGGTTACTAGTCCAACCAGAGCTCCCTAATAGAAGTAAAGTAAAGAACAGTAATTAATTAAAGTAGCACAAAGTTATCTAAAGATGATCAAGAATTGCAGACTTTAGTATGGATTACAACTTAATGTAATGAAAACCAAATCCTCACAACTGAACCAAGAGGTGATTTCAGGATACATGGAGAAAGATTGAAGATGTCAAGAATTTCATCTTGCTTGGATCCACAATCAATGCTCAAAGAAGCAGCAACCAAGACATCACATGGTGCATTGTGTTGGGCAAATCTGCTATGCGAGGACTCCTTAAAGTAGAGAAGAAAGGAGATTACTTTGAGGATCGAGGTGTACCTGACCCAAGCTTTTGTATTTTTGATTGCCGCATATGTCTGCAAAATTTGGGCATTGAATAAGGAAGACCAAGGAAAAATAGAAGCAATGGAAATACGGCAAAGAATATCGAAAGTACCACTGATTTCCAAAAGATTAAACAAAGTTGTCTTAAAAGAAGTATGGCCAGAAGGCTCCTTAGAGGCAAGGACAGTGAGACTTTGCTCATGTACTCTGGACAAGTTATCAGGGGAACCCCTGTCTGCTGATAAAGTAAAAGAAGCAGATAAAAAGATGAAGACCCTGTGGCTTCACGCCGTGGCTGCAACAATGAACTCCAGTAGAAGAGCAACTGTGAGAACAGTGCAGGACTGGGTGGTAATCCATTCTATTGGGCACATTCCTTTTGAATGAACTCCACAGTACCTCGTACCAACAACAGCAAAGCTGCATGCTACAAACATGTTTTGTATTTGTCTCTTGTTTTTGTTTTTTTTTCATGCACAGAAAATAAACTTGACTTGATAAAATTCACACTGTTTTCCTTGCTGTGCTGTCTTTTCATATCTTAGATAGACCACTTTTAGGCCAACAATGTTCATTTCCATGGTTTGTTTGAGTCATTTCATGGTTCCTTGTTCTATAATTCACTGTCTAAATGAATCTGGGTTTTATTAGGGTGCATGCTGTGAGGTGGGGGGTTCCTCCTGTAACATGTAGTTACTGAGACAGGACCAGGGAGCAAAGGGGTAGCCCTGCAAACAGTCCTGACAACTTAGCCACAGGGCAGGTTGGAAGACATATGGAAACACAGACAGTTTCCTAGGAGTGTGAGGGTGGGAAGGGAAGGAGGAGGCTGACAATTGATAGCAGGAAGTACTGCAGGGGGGCTAATCTGCACAGTAGTATGAAGCAAATGCCTCCAAAAAGACGACACCATCTCCTCTCCCCCTGATACAAACTGAAGCAGAAAAAATGCACAGAGAAAAGAATATAGAGAAGAGGGGAAAGCGACACAACGAGAAGTACAGTTTGAGGGTATCCCCCCCCCCCTTTTCTATGGTCTTCTCAGCTCAAGAAATCATGCAGTACTGATTTTAGAGTTAGAATACATGGCTGCACTCAGCACCCAGCTAGAGGGACACTAGAGAGTGCCACTGTGTCTATCAACCTAGGGAGAACAACATTCAAAGGATTGGGAAATTTGGAGCCCTGTGCTTTTCAAAGTAACAGGGCAAGTTCTATTAAGTAAAAGAACACTTCTTCTTTCCCCATCCATTCTAATGGCATGGGGAAGGACTTTCTGGATGTCCTTTTGTTGGATGCTGTCATGTTCCAACAAATTGTGATCTTACCTGGCTTTGTACAAGTACCTATGGAGTTTCCCAAGCCATAGTCTTTATAGGAGCTGTTCACTAGCTCTCTTCATGCCCAGAGCTTCTGGTGATTTTGAACTTGGAACTTTTAGTTAGCAGCCCAGTACTTAACCATTGTGTGACCAGGGCAGAGTTGAAAATGTTGCTCCATGTTTATATGAAAATATCACAAACATATTAAATTTGATTCTAATATAATGTTTTGCTAAGAATATTAGATGCCATATGAAATATTGGAGAGTTATAGAACTGATGAAAGAAAGTTTGCTTCTCTATTTTAGATCTCATTATTAGCTCCTTATGTTAAATTATAATTGATTTTAAATTTGTTACTTGGGTCCTTTAAGGCTGTGTTAGTAATATGAAGCTTTCCTCTGGATTTAAATATGCTGCATCATCTGGTAGAAAATGTATGATATACATGGGAATCTTTCCAGCCTCTGACAGGTATTCCTTAAATAGATTATCTAAGAGAATTTATCCAGATCTGGGTATTTGGAGAGTTGATTTCTTGAAATAAGGCTGCCTACGCAATTTGGAATTATCCCCAGAAGAAAGTTTAAATAGTACAAAATTTTAATTATTATAAACAGGGTTAAGATGTTTATCTATTATCCATAAATACAAATACAAATATATGATACCAGAATCCCATAGTCCACAATACTTCCTCACAGTAAGTGAACACAGAGCTATAGAGAATGCATTAGAAAAATATGCTGAGACCTCACAAAAGTACCCAGAAAGATTGTCACATGCAAAGGGAATTTTCTATTTTCAAATGGAAGCAAAATGCTTGGCCTCGTCCCAAGGTCTTTCCACAGTTATCCAAAAAACAGGGGTAAGGAGCTGGGCAATAGGGAGCAGGTGGCATCCTTTGCAAGTTGGGAACATTTCTACCAGGTTCACAGAGAAAGAAGGGCAGCCCTGCTCCCGTGGGCACCTCCCAAGGTAGAGTATGAGGATGAACTAATTACTCTGGAGTGAATTACCTGTCCCCTGCAGGGGTTAGCCTACAATACCGGCTTACTGTTATCTCAGCAGATGTAGCTGCATGTCTTAGGTTTTATTGAGAAATAATTTCTATTTTTTCATTCAATAGTAAATACTAACTTTTAATTGCCTTCAAGTGTTCTAACTAGAACTCCTTGCTCCTTTAGAAAGTCCATTCCTTTTATGATAAAAACGATTACTACTTTGTTTCTCTGATAGTCTCTTAATTCCCAATCATTTCATCATTATTCCTATAACAGGTGAAATGATTTCTTCAATGAAGAAAAAAGTTATCTAAAGTAATATGTAGATTGTTGTAGCACAATTTCTCCTGAGTTTAGGATATCTGTCTATCTATCTATCTATCTATCTATCTATCTATCTATCTATCCATCTATTGATATATCCATTCTCAGCAAAGTTATTATAAAATAGTCTTTCACTTAATCTAATATTTTACATTTTATTTAATTCATATTTGGAATCCCAATACATTGAAAACAGATTTCCAAGCACCTAACTAATTTGATGAGTCATTCTGAAAAAACTGCATGTTGACAAATGCCTCCAGGGTATTAGATATGTTTTCATCACCTTTTACTATATTCTATTGATTTGCTTAGACTAGACCTAATACTATAAAATGATATGCTTTGTGGTTAAGATTATATGTTTTGTTCTTAAGTTGAATACATTTGCATATTCAAAGCAATAGTAGGATATGCTTGTTTATTTGCTGTATATCATGTCCCCACTTTGATGGATTAATCATTAAATTGGATTAGAATGAAAGCACATGGCAACATGCTTTTCCTATTTTGTGGGCAGACTCCTAATCAGAAGAATGGATCTCCATGGCCCTGATCATACTGCGGCAGTGCAATCCTCAGCAGTAGTGCTAACAGGAAAATCACAAGGATAAGGCTGGCACGCATCACTGGAGACCAACTGATGCAATATCTTCCTTCATCAAGAATGTCAGGACAAGAATTCAAACTTCTGAGGCAATCTGAGAAGCAGTATGAAAGATCTCATGATGGGGTCGATAATGAGCAGAGAACTGAATGTTGGTGGAACTTTGTGTATCTGTCATGATCGGCAGGAACATGTGTCTAAATGTAATAGGAAATGATGTTCACCATTTTCCCTTCAGGCTGCTAATCTCATTCCACTCTTACAATATTCACATTTAGAGTGAGAAACTCTAAATTAATAACTGTTTTGTACTCCCTTAGCATTTAATAGTTGAACACCACCCTCCCTCCACCAAAACAAACAAACAAACCAACCAACCAACCAGAATTGCACTGGGCAGAGCAGAGCTTTCAGAGTATGCATTTTCCCCACTAGGCAAGCATCAGGCAACTCGCTCTGGGTTAGTGCACCTATTGGCATCACCTGGGAAGGTTCTCAGTGAGTTTTTTCATAAAAGCAGTTTCACTTGAACCTCACATTTTTGTGATGATCAATTTAAGAAAACAGCATGCAGCCATGATTTTTTTTCCTGCTGAGGAAAAATGCCTCAGAAGCTGTTGTGATGTCGAACACCGTTTACAAGGAAAAACGCAAGTGTCCCAGTGGTTTTCTCACTTCAAAAAGAGTGAGATTTTAGTTAATGATAAACCTTGTTCTGGTTGGCCACCAATTTTCCTAATGGTCAAAAATATTGACTGGTAATATTTTTGGAGTTCATGCCACCAGTCAGACTGTTAATCAAGCTTTCTATTTAGAGGTTCTGAAGAGATAGCATAAAAGTGTGTGACCATAAAAGGCCTGGTTTGTGACAGACAGGGAGACTGGCTTTGCCACCATGACAATACACCTGCTCACACAGCCATCTCAGTGTGTCAGATTTTGGCAAAAACAACATGCCCCTCTTGCCTCACGCACCTTACTCACCTGACCTGCCTTGCTCTGTGTGACTTCTTTTTGTTTCCATCAATGCAGAGGGACATGAAAGAACAGCAATTTGATGATGTAGAAGAGGTGAAGAAAAAAGTGAGGGAGGTGCTATCTGCCATCCAAACTATGAGTTTTAAATATGTTTCCAGTAATGGAATCACAGATTTGACAAATGTATTAAGTGTAATGGAGAGTAATGTGAAGGTGATAAGGTTGTTTTATTTTAAAAAAATTAAGTACATAGCTTTAAAAAATAATTCCATTTTTAGTACCCCTTCACATATATACGCAAATATCTATTTCAACAAGTTTATGGGAAAACAGAATTAGAAGACAATGGATTTTCTTATTTGCTTGTTTGTTGAAAGTTTTGTGTAAAGTGGATACAAAACAAAATCACTGTGTTAGTCTGGATTGATTAAGGAAACAAATCCAGTGACACACATATATGTGTGTAAGAATTAGTTTTACAGCCAAAAGTAATTGTATATTAACAAAATATCCTGGCCTACTGTAGATCAAGTCCATACGTTTGATTTTAGCCCAAATGTCTGATATTAGCCCATATTTTGGATACTAGTCCATAAATTCTTCTACAGACTCACACAGCACATGCAATGATGCTGAAAGGAGGAAGATCACATGCCAGTAGGTGAAAAGTCCACTGGCAGCATCTCAGCACTCTCCATGTGGCTCCTCCAGCTCCAGGGTTCAGGCTGCCACCAACATAGCTTCATGTGGCTTTTCAACCGAATGTGAAGCAGAGAATGTGTGTCTCCCATCCCCAGGGAGGAAGACAGGAGTTCCCATAATCCTCAGGAGAAGGCCAGGCCCACACAGCGGCGTCATTGGCTAAGATCTGATTAACAGGCTAGACTCCACACCCTCGCTCAAGTTGACGGGAGATTATGTAGCTGACACACAATATGTAATTACTGAGAGGAGGGAGAAGTGACATCTGGACACATAAACAATCTGTAATGCTTGGAAAGAATGTTGTGACTAGACTCCAATGGGCGGGATATATGAGTTGAAATCTGGATTACAGACATAGCTTGAATAAATTGATCTTAATGAATACATATGTTTCTGGAAGGTGAAAATATGACAATTATTTAGTGAAATGATATATATCAGGGATTTCAATGCTAGATTAGATAGGATTTAATTCATAACCAGGAGTATGATTAAATACAGACAAGCACTTTATTTTCTGGCAAAAAAATAATAACAGGTACCAGATTAAGTGTCCTACACCCTCCTCACCCCTGAATATGGTGGACAAATAGTTTTGGACTGGATATTTGAGACAAATATCTAGACATCAGAGAAATGATGGTGTGTTACTTAAGGAATGTAAAATAAAATATACAAACTCTATGATTGGTCCACTTTCCTGTCTAGAACAAAGTATCTTATGATGAAGATAGTAACTGTGGCTTCAAGCAGAGTCAGCTCTCGTGCTAAATTGAGGAGATGAACAGGTTGATATGAAAATGGCAGAGTGGGTAGGGGTCAGAAGCTAGAGAGTGCTGCAAAGAGAGAAAGGCAAAGGCCTACTAGTTGTTAAAGGAGTGACTTGAGGTTTCAGGTAAAGAATGCATTAAAAAGCAATTTGCTAAGGCCGAGGAAATGATACTCCAAAAGGAGGATCAGAAACAGTCATTGATCTCATAAATGGTTAAAAATAATGACCACACCCAGCAAGACAAATGTAAATTCTCATAATGCAGGTAGTCTTCAAAAATGCAACACACAGAAAGCCTCCTTCCCCAGAAACTTAACTCAGTCCCAGAATATAACTCAATAATAATTTTAGAAATATAAAAAAAAAATCTGACTTCAAAATGTATTTTATTGAATAAAAGTTATCTTGGAATGCAAAGGACAGGAACATACAACATTTAATCAGGATTAAGATAAATCAATAAGAAAATATCCAGATACTATACAGATAATATAATTAGTAGAAAGTGGCATTATATGGTTCGTATAATTGTATTTCTTTCTTTTTTTTAAGATCAGTTTACTTAGGGGCTCTTACAGCTGTTATAACAATCCTTGTTTTTCATATACACAAAAAATCATATGAAACGTATAGTAAATGGAAACACAGATGTAGAAAGAGATCCACATGATCCAAATCGAACTTCTGTGAGAGGTAAACTGCAATGTGTAAAGTAAATACAAAACAAAATCACAGTAACAAAAAATACCGAATTTAATTAATAGATCAAATTTGGGGAAACAAAAAATATAAAAACTTGAAGTCATAGATGTACATACTATCCAAAATGAAACAGAGAAAAAACCT
>NW_022111368.1:822424-829163 GCF_000313985.2 Echinops telfairi
TCTCAATCTTCCAAATAATCAGTCTATTTGCTCTCATTTGAGTGACGTTCCATGGAATAATTGGTTTGCTATTCAGAAAAGTGACAAACAAACATTGGTAAGTTTAATATCCACACGAAAACCATGGGCTTAATTAGCAACTGGAACACAGAGGACGGGGACACTCTGTTCAGTAGCTGACGTTTACCTGGACTAGGTAAGGAGTGCCCCTTGGAAATGACAAGCAGTGCACAGGGTAGCCTATTAACTTTCTGAGATTGAGGGTAGACCTCTCCTGTATGAGAGCAGAAGTGTCCAAGTACAGCCCTGAGGAAGATACTGTTGTGGACTGGATAGAAACAGTATCTGCCTGGTGATCTTCCCAGACTACCCTGAGTTGTATTTTGGCTTCCTCACTTTTCTCTTGAATGTAGTCTTCCAAATCTATTTGACCACTGCAGTGAATTATTAAACACACAAAGACATTTTTCATAGAGAAGTGGGAAGGCAAACATATATATTTTCTTTACAATATCAAATTTGCTTAAAGTGTGTGGTAAAGAGAAAAATCTTAACAGTATCTGCATGTACTGGATAGAATGGAAATGTCAAGGGAAGAAAAGACAAAAACAGGCAGAAAGAGGAACAAAGATCAAACTAGAAGCCCACCATTGCTATTGCATGCTTACATCACAAAGAGTTTTTTCCCCATTATGTGCTTGTGTTAGTCTGCGTACTTTAGAGAAACAAATTCACAGAAACTCATGTACAAGAGAGTTTTATATAAAGGTTAAGTGCATATCATGAAAACATCCCAACCCAGTGCTGCCAAAGCCCACAAGTCCAACATGAACCTATATGTCTGACACCAATCCAAAAGTCCTCCTCCATCTCACAAAACAGATGCAATGATGTCGATTGCAGGAAGAAAGCCGAATCAGTGACTGTGTAAGCATCTCAGCACTGCCAGTAGTCTCCACACAGCTGCTCCAGGACCCACGGGAGGTCCATGTAGATTCTCCTCAGGGATATTTTGCAGGAAATGAGCCTTGCCAGCTGAAGCAGGTAAATGGCTAAGGCAACTGTACCCTGGTCTGACCATCAGAAAGCAAGAGATCAGAGAACAAGAAAGGCGAGGCTCACTGAGTCATTTATCCCTCTGCCCTTCAATTAGTCCCACATGTGTTTATCGGCCAGGTTGACACAATAAACTAGCTACCTCAGTGCTTATGTTGTGTTGCTCACATGGAAATCCAGTCAAAATCCATGTTCTTTAATCACATACAGGGTAAAGGGCTTAGATCAATAACTTAAACAAGCAATCAAAGCTAAGTAGTGAAAACAAGCAGTTTTAAAATAGTCCAAATATATGAAGAAATTATTTATTATAGCAGATACATTGATGTTAAATAATTACATAAATGTAGGTCCATCATAATTCATTGATTAGAAGTACAAATTAAAACAAAGTGAACTACTACTTAACTTTAACAATGGTTCAAGTGTAAAAGAATGGCTTCTTAAGTATTGGTGTAGATGATGTAGATATAAGCTGCAAATGAGAATGAAAAATGGCACAAACACGTTGGAAAAGAGTTAGGCAGTTTCTGAATAGTTTAAAATGCTATATGATCTTGCCATTCTATTTTGCAGCATCCCCCCCGCCCCCCGACAAAAATAGAAGTATGAATTTATACCAAGACTTAGACTTACAAAGCACAAGTCTATGATTTAAATTGTTCATAATTATTTTATTTGAAATAGCCTCTCCATCCACCCCCAACTGGAAACAATTCAATTTTTCATCATCAGATACTAGTGAACTATGGTCTGTTATTTCTCAGTAATAAGAAATAAATTATTGATATCTGATATGGCATGGATAAGT
Organism: Echinops telfairi; assembly: GCF_000313985.2. Classification (NCBI taxonomy): domain Eukaryota; kingdom Metazoa; phylum Chordata; class Mammalia; order Afrosoricida; family Tenrecidae; genus Echinops; species Echinops telfairi. Next base: position 824,292 of record NW_022111368.1, read on the forward strand.
CTCCAGGTAATCTTGTTGAGCCTCTGAAGCTACATAAAATAATTATGTTCATAAAAAAGAACAGATTGTATGATTCCAGTCATGCAAATGTCCATACATTGTAAACTATAATGGCAGAAAGCAAATCAGTGTTCCATGCCGAGAGATTACAGAAAATTCATGGAAATACACATGAGGAGGGATCACAAAAAAGTCATGAAGCATCTTTGGGGTACAATGAATATATTCATTATAATGGGGTGATGGTTTCAGAAAATTACACACATGTCCATAAGGACCATGTTGTACATCTTAAACACATGTAGTTTATTTTATGATAACTATATCCCAACCAATCTGTTAAAAGAAAGAAAATAAATGCAATATCAGAGTGACCTTTCGTCTTCATCTTGCCTCTCTTTGTTATGTCATTCCCATTTCTCCCAGGAGAGACTAATCTTGCATCCTCTGCGTGCTCAGGCATCCTGCACCCATAGAACATGTCTGTCTAACTGCCTTTTAATGATATGCTCATATCTATCAATGCCACAGGGGCCTTGGTGGTATAGTGGTTAGATGTTGGACTCCTAACGACAAGGTCAATAGTTCAAAACCACCAGCCCTCCATTTCTGAGGCATGGAGACAAATGGGACAGTCTTGGAAATCATAAGGTTAGTTCTATCCTGTGCTGTAAGGTTGCTATCAGTCCTATAGGATCTACTCATTGGCAGTGAGTTTGGTTTGGTGGCTCATTTATGCAAAGAGACTTGCTAGTATAGTGAGTTAAGTTGAGGAGTTGCTAACCTCAAGGTCAGCATTTCGATGGAAGTTTTACTCCAGTTAAAAAGTTACAATCTGAGAAATCCACAAATTCTTCTGGGTCCCACAGTGTCGTTATGAGTGGAATTGACTCTGTGGTAGTAAATATCTATCCCACTTAGGAAAAAAAAATTTTTTTAACTCACAGGCTACATTACTACCTGTGACATGTGAGTCCCTGTCACATAGATGTTCAATAACTGGTGAATTAAGAGCTAAATGCTTTTGCTATAAAAATGAATGCTGTCCAGAGAATAGATAGCTACTCAAAGATTGGCTAGCACTCCCTCTATACTGGCTGCAGAGGGTGAGACTAAATATGTTTGACTTTCCTTACTAATGAGGAAAGAACAGAGACAAGTACTCTTGCAAATATTTAAATTCCATGTGCAAATATCAGTGGGCTAGGAGAACTCTTTAGGACAGCATGAGGGAATTTCGCCCATGCAACAGGAGGCAATTTAGAATGTAAATACTGAATAAAACATAAAAAGAAAATATTCCAGAAAGATGAGCTTCTCAGATCAGGTCCAGATAATTTGGCCTGCATATGTTAGCCAATGTAAATAAACTAAAAAAGAAAAATGTGCTTTCTAATGGAAACAGCTATGTGTTCAGGAAATGAACTAAATCATCTAAAAAGCATACAATGTCGAGTTGTAATTTGATCAGAACCTTAAACTATCTATGTGTCTGTAAAATGTCCAATTCTATAAAAAATTTCCAAAGAAATTTTATATCAATCTAATTCTTTAAATATTTCATAATTTTGTTTAATATCATTTTATTTCATTTACATCAATTTAGACTTAATTTGAGACCGGCTTTATATAGGATGATAACAAAATGTTCAAAGCATTAGATCTACCTGTAATAGTTCTGGTAAGGAGGCCTGGGGGTGTTGTTGTTGGCTACCTGTTGGCTGCTGAAACCAAAAGGACAGTGGTTCAACTCTACCTGTACCTTCTTGGAAGAAAGATGAGGCGTTTTTGCTCCCATAAAGATTTACAATCTCAAAAACCCAAAGGATCAATCCTATTCGGTATCATAGGGTGGCTAGAAGTTGTAGTAAACTCCATGAGAGTGGGATAGATATAAAGTTATGTGTCAATCTGACTGCGCCAGGATTTTCAGTGGTTTTACATAGTCAACTCCCGTGACAAGATCTGATAGGAGTAACCAAATAATTTAAAGGGAGTCTCCTCAGGGGTGTGGTTTGTATTTAATATATGTGAATGCTTCAGCTTTTTGCTGAGTCTGGATCCGAACCTGGTTTGTCATCTGACCTTTTCAGTTGAGCCAGCAGCATGCCAAATTGCCTGCTAATCATGAGAGTAATCATCTGCCTGCTATTTTACTTACAGATCATGTATCACTTTCCTCTGCAGCCAGAAGCCAGCCACTTTGCCTGCTGACACTGAATTCATCATGGTCTGCATCTACTTTTGTCAGGAGAAGCCACCAACCTGACTGACCACTGACATATTGACCGTTAAGCCATATCTGAGATAAGTAACACTCACATTCCTTTTCACACTTCTCTCTCGTGTGCGCGCACGCTAGCTATAGAGAACTCAGCCTAAAATAACGCTAGTTATGGAAAAATGGCTTGGTAATTTGCTTTTGTAAAGATTGGAGTCGAGAAAACCTTACAGAGTAGTTCGCTATGAGTTGGAATTGAAGTTACAGCATTCGGTAATATATCCAGTGAGCCATACAAAATAACCTTTAGAACTGCTTTAAAATTTTCTTCAATTTTTTCCACAAGGCAAAGGCCCCAAACGGACATATTTTAAATAAAGAACATCAACATAGTTTTGCCAAAATAATTTGTTGAGGTTCAAATGTTTGTCCTATTCTCTTTTAACAAAGAGCTTCTGTAACTAAAAGACCAGTATGTTCTGGGATCTGAGTTTGGGGCATGTATCACGTATATAAAATGTTCTCCTAAGATTCTCAGATTCTCTGTTTTATAGTATCCATTTGAAAGCAGTAAGGCTTTACTTCTGGGAGTGGAGAATCGTGCTTCATTTCACTATGAAGAACGCCTCCTTGAGCAGGCATGAATATGGTTTGCATCTTTACTAAAATAGAACTCTATCAAAGGATGTAGTTCCATGATTTCTTCTTTCAGCTCAATCTCAGAATCCTTACGCTTCCATTTTATGAATAAAGGAAACATATTTTAAATGGTTTAAGTGTTTGTATACATTCACACCACTGATACATAATAGCATTTACTCCTACATTATACTGATACTCATACATTAACTACCAATATACTTTTGTAATTATTTCAGTAACTGAAATTTAAAGAAATTAAATTCCTGTTGTAATGAGACTTCTATTTAGTTGGAAAATATGGAAACAAGCGAAAAATCAAATGAATTACATAGAAAATGATGTTAAGAAATTCAAATGAAAATATAACCAGAGGAAACTATGTATATGTGAGTATGTATAAAATAATAATTAGAACTATAGGGGGATTCACAAAGAAGTGAACAAAAAGATGAAAAAGTGGGCAATCAAAACATGGGGCAAGCTAACCAAGGAATGTTATGGCAGACTGAACTGCAGGTGATAATCTTCCTCGTAGGAAAAGACTTGATGTCCTGAAGCAAGAGAGGCAGAAAAACTGTATATGTGAGAGAAAAGCAGTAGGAGATGAGGTCAGAGAGGAAAGGACATGATTTATAATCTATTTCCTCTGGGGAAAATGGGTAGGTTAGGTTCACCCAGAAGAAACCCCTGAGCTAGGACTGATTCCAAACAGAATATTTGAAAGTCAATTTTAAAAACTAGCAGCACAACATTGGGAAGCAAGAGAGGATGACGTCGGGATCGAATGGAGAGTCTGATTGCTTAGCTCAGGGCACCTGTAATTTGTTGAGTCCTTTGGCAAACGGCAGGTCACAAAACTCACGGTGTCTCCTCTGAGGGTTGAGAATGCAGACGTAGTTATCCATCACACCCTCCTCTCCATGACTGAGAGTTGGGTGATTCTCAAGCACTGAAAGGGAGAGCAAGGAAGAAGGAGGTGAATAGTGGCCATAGAAGGGCTTTAAAGAGGAATGCCATGAACCGATTTCCATTTTCAAAGATCATCAGGGTTACTGCGTTGAAAGCTCATTGTGGAAAAGTGCTGGTGGCAAAAGGAAAAACAAGAAGTCAGTTAGAAAAAGGTTGCAATCACTGTGACTCTTCTATGAATGTGTAAGCACAGGGATTTCAGCTACACTAAAAAGCAGATGTCAGCTCCTAGGTTCTTGTGAAAGGCAAAACTGGTAAGATATGTGAAGGACTTATCACATAGTATCAAAACCCAAAAGCCAGTGCCATTCTAGAGAATGTATTCAGTTTTCTGCGGCTTTAAACCTTCACAGGAACACAAAGCCTTAACTTTCTTCCACTGAGCAGCTGGTAGGTTTGACCTTGAGGTCAGTAGTCTAAAGTCTACCCAATCTGCACAGCTGGGCTGATTAGCAGGTAAACTTTCAAACTCAAGCTCACAGCCATGGCACCGATTCTGAATTGCACTGAACACATAGTAGTATTTAATAAATGTTGGCCATCTTACAATTAGCATTTTTCACGATTTAAGACATGAATTAAAAATGATCACTCACAATTATTCCTGCTAACAATTTCTAATACTCAGCAAGTTTGTCAAAACAAAATCACTGAAATTATCATTAGCGGAGAGGATAATGAATAGATTAAAATTTGGGTATATGTGCAATATAAAAAAAAAACTTGAAATAAAAGTATGTCCTTTGTAATAAAGGTAAAATAATTGTACTGAAATTATTAAGGCAGATATCATTTGGTCAAATTAAAATTAGGGAGAAATATATAAAAATATATTTATATTGGTCTATGCACTGGTTGCAGTCTGAAAGATCAGCAAATGAACCAATAGCGGCTCTGTGAGAGAAAGATGAGGATTTCTCCTCCCATTCAGAGTTATAGTTTCCTTAATACTAAACCTATAAATATATGCACATAGATCTATTTCCTCATCATTGTATACAAATATATTTACATATGTACATGCTTCTATTTAGACCTCT
>NW_022111368.1:831085-833126 GCF_000313985.2 Echinops telfairi
AGCCACGATCCATCTGCCAGTGAAGATTTGCTCTGACACTGAACAGATTTCAGCAGAGCCTCCAGATAAAGACAGTCTAGGAAGAAACGCCAGGCGATCAGCTTGGGAAATCAGAGGACAAATCACCCGGTGTCAAGCCTATGGATGGTATGATCTGATCTCATTTCACGTGGAGTTGCTATGAGTCAGGGATTGCCATGAATTTGGGGCAAATCCACTGAAACTAACAGCAACATGATTAATAGGAATTAAAGCCTGTATTATATATCAATTGTAAATATAAATCTATTAATCATGAATAATGATGCATTTATAGAAATAATGACTTGATTCAAAATCCAACATGTCCACACACTCCTGGACTTTTCAGTGGAGTTATAAATAACATATTTGGAAATCATGTATGCACATAAACTCTTCTAGCAAAATGGTACAATAATCACAATATATGTTCTAAGTTCTGTTAAATATGCAGTGGTGGAGCTGTATCTAACAGTTGGTTAATGAGAAACAGTTTGTTTCTCTTGCCTTATACTCTTTATCTGTTCTTCCCCTGTCTCCAGCTGTATTTATTAATGAAAATGTACACAGTACTTATGGACAGGAAGCTCAGGTGTGTAATTTCCCTTCACACCACAACAAAATGGAGCCCAAATGGTTGGTCACGTGTTTTATAAGACTTTTATTGATTGGTTGATTTCAAACAGATGCAACCCTTTCTTTTGAGGAACAAATGACATCATCTGGCACCAAGATACCAAGTCCAGGAACTTAAAGCAACACTGGTACAACCATGCCTCACCCGCTGTCATCGAGTCAATTCCGAAAGAATAATTTACAAAAGCACAAAACTGCTCCATTACGTTTCCAAGCATGTCCTCTTGACAGCACAGACGGCCGCATCCAGCTCCCTCGGAGCAGCTGGGAGGTTGCAGCGACCTCTCCTTGAGCAGCCCGTCACCGAGCCATTCACCACTATGGAGCCTTACTCCTGGTTTAAGGACTGTCAGGATTGTATTCCATCAGAGCTACATACATTTCAGCAAAATAATGCATTTTATATCAATAAAGATAAGACAATTGTAAATTGTACATTACCGTAAGATTTTTCTTATTAATGACACTGTGCAATTAGATTTAATGTGATTATTAAAGGGTGACAGCTGTACTTTTACTTATTTATATCCAATTTGGTATTGGATATTAATTGGAGTAAAAGTTTCTCATTTGTCCCAGCCATATTGATACTATGAAATTTAGTTTAGAAAGGATATCTGCCATGTTATAGTAAGGGTCTGTGACACAATGTGAATGAGGGGAAAATGGTATCGGTGATAAAATGTGTGCGAAATGCCTCGTAGGGGCTGGATATGCATGTGTGGTCCAAAGGGTGCAAGATGATGGAAGCTAGAAACAACTTCAGTTCACAGACTGTTTATTTTAAGCGCTCCACTTATTGCCATAAAGCAAATTAAGAAACATTGAAATAAGTTGGCCTTTCTAATGTCTTGCTTATCTTAATGTATTGTCTCAATATCACTTTCCAATAAAGATGTTTGAAATAGTGACTGTAATCTACATTTTTGATCTACTTAAATAGCTGCTGGCTTCAGCGGAACATTAATGCAAATCTAATGTACCTGCTGGTATGATTAGCTGAATCAAATGATGGCATTTAAGTAACACCTAAATAATCTTAATTAGGATCTTCAACTCATCTTCGCACTTAGAACTCTACAGATGGATAGTCTTAATTATCAGTCTTTTGATTAGGATAACAGCTCTAATCAAGATGATGTGGGCCTGATAGACAGGGTATCAGTAAATTAATGACTGCTGTTAAGAGGGAGCATGAGCAAAAAATAAAAAAAGTAGAGCTCTTTCTATGGTTCTATGAGAGCCCTGATGATACCTATGCAAAATAATTAATATTGGTGGAAAAAATCAGAATAGAGAATCATGCAAGGGGTTAATTTTATTATATCTAGATATACTTGATACCTTATATGGAATGTGATTATATGATCTCAGTGGTTACATA
>NW_022111368.1:834291-836494 GCF_000313985.2 Echinops telfairi
GGCCCTTCCATATTGCACTAACACCCACAGGAAGGCACACATCCATGTGAAATTACAAACACATCACCTCTTAATTAATTTATTAATTCTTTCTGACCGTTGAAAGAGGAGAGCTGTCGAGATGTTTCCTGGGATCCTGTGTCAGTGCAGTCAGGGTCTCAAACTTCTCTGACCACTGTATTTCTGTCTCATTGGATAGCATTCCGTCATACACTTCACACCTATTTCCCCTGACAACAGTGCCCTGGGTGAATGTCCCCCAACAAACTTTGATTTCATGACTTCATTCATTCATGACAGTCAGAATTCACTGCTGCATGCAATAGAATGTTGACCCCTGGTTCTCCCCATGTTCTTGTCCCACGTACTCATGCTACTATGCAGGACGCTTTACCTGGAGCAGCCTTGTGACTTCAATGTAGCATGTTTTCATATAAACGTGTGTGGCTCTTCTGACCGTATGCTTCCCCATTTAAACTCCAGACTTCGTAGTCTTAGTTTCACTCTTCCTCTCTTTATGTTTTACCGTTAATAAATTACCAAATTCCCTTAGCTGTGCTTTATAAAATGTTCCCTGTGTCCTCTTCTTCTTTGTTACTACAATTGCTCAAGGTCAGGTTTTTCCAAGTCTTCTTGATTTCATCTCTAACAATTCTTTTCTCCCTGGAGTTATCTATCATTACTGTAATTTCCACAAGTTGAATCAATCACCCCTTAAAATGGAGGCCATTAGAAAAAATAAAAAATCCAGTTTGGACTAAATCTATTCCAATGTGGCTTGATGAGTCAGAGCACTTACCCGCCATTTTCCAAGTCCTGATAGCTCACTAGAGTTTTCTTCCTCTGACTTTCTCTGGAACAAATAGCTAGACTCGGCACCCAGCCACCATCTTCAATGATTGCTATTCATTAACATATACATTTTAATTCATGCTGCCTCAATGCTTCTCCTACGTAGCTGCACATAGCTGGGCACCAGTGTTTGCCCTAGTGTTTAGCTCTAGTTTCCAGTGTTTTCTTACTTCGATTATGACTTATTCTGACTGTCTGCAGACACATTTCTGATCATACACTAATAATCAAATGATGGATTAAAGTTGACCTATCCCTTCAGCATTTGGGTCTTTTTTGGACTCGTGAATTTTCTTAATTAAGAGAAGTATAAAAAAGTTAATTATGTTAAACACAAATCTTAGAAATCAAAGAAAATACAATACAGTTAACTTAAGGCTATTATAATTTAGACTTTTAATCAGCAAGTGACTTTAAAAGAAAATAGGAGATTAAGACTTTTAAAAATTCCTTTGAAAACATGGCACAAAACGTTATAATAACTATCTTATCAACTCCAAAACCTCATTATTCAAGGAGATTTCCGCTGCAAAAAAATCTATTTAGACTCTTAAAGACCAAGGATGTCACTCTGATGACAAAATATAAACAAAAAAAACCAACAGTGTGTCTGACCCACGTTACGGCCTTTGCAAAAACCTCATTCAAATGCAGGACATGGTGACAGAGTACAGAAGGACAACTGATGTCATCAACTTGTGGTTGTAGGAAATAATACTACATGGTGGGTGTCCAGAGGAACAGACCCATATTTTTTTTAAGCAAAATGTTGAGACTTCAGCTTATTTACTCAGCTAGTCTTCAGGAAATAGCAATTATTAGAAAAGAACAATATGTTTGGTAGAGGGTTAAAAACCGGTATAAACCCTCAATGAAAGAGACTGAGACAGTAACTACCACAATGGCCTCAAAATTATCAATGCTCATGGAGACGGTGCAGGAATTAGCAACATTTTGTTTATTTACACATAAGTTTGCCATTATTTAGTGATCGACATTACTGTAGAACCCCAGACCTTGATGCTAATCCATTCTAGAAGGAGTGTGGAGATGTGATCCAGTCGAGTTCTGAATCAATTGTTCCCTTAAGAAATAACTAAACACGATCAGTCCGTTCTTGATCACAAAGGTTTTACCCTAAACTTGCCTTTTTATGCAAACCATTACATAGAAATTTCACAGTAAATAAGTTCAGAGTTAAATGATATAATTTAAATAAGAAACACAACATTAAAAATGTTTTTAACAACTACAGTATGGCCTATACCTTGATATGGATGAGAATCTGGATCTGTGGACACAGATGTGGAGAGGAGGTATGGAGAGAGAGTCATTGTTTGGAAGGGGATCC
>NW_022111368.1:837168-882135 GCF_000313985.2 Echinops telfairi
GCAAATTTCTAGAAAGCAAAGTATGGATAAGTGACTGATGACACTTCCTTGGAAGCTGGATTTTATTGGAGTAGGGTTACCTGTGTTTCAGAAATGTGTGCTTGATTACCGTCCCTGGGATGACTGGCAGCTTGAACCTATCCAGGGCACCTTCAAGAACAAGTTCTGCGGAACTGCTCTGTTTGCACACCATGAATTGAATCATGGTTAGGACTGCTGTTAGGTTAGGGTAATTCATACATACATACATACAGACATATGAATTGACTCCACCCTAACGAATAACAACATTTCAGGTTTTGTTGTTATTGTTACATATAGCAGCAATAATTTATTGAATATTATATTTCCATACAAGTTAGTAAATAAACAAAATTATTCTAAGAGCAAGTTAAAAATTATTTTCTCATAAAAAATAATCTTTCCATTAAAGGTAGAGGAGAAGAGAATGCTACAGAGGTATCATTCTGGATCACCTAACTCTTAGTTAAAACAAACAAAAGAGTGCACTGTGGCGAAGAAATTAATGAAGGTTATATTAATGAAGTCAGAATACAAGCTATTGACAAAATACTTTAATTGAATCATACAGTTAGATATAGCATAAAATAATAACACACTACAAAATAGAAACACTATAAAATAGAAGTCTAATAGATATTAGATATTTCACTACAGAGTCCAATGAGATGATACATATTCTGAATGTGCATCAGGTCCTTCAACAAATGTATAAATGTGCTGTGCACAATTGATTTATGTATGTATTGTAATAAGAGTTGTATGAGCCCCAATAAAATGAATTAAAAAAATATGGACAAATGCTGAATCTTTTGTTGTACAAAGATATCTTGGTATAAAATATACTTTTGTTTTATTATGTCATAATGCAAATTATGACACAAACAATTGGCCCAATGGAATACAAATATTCTTTATAAAGGGCAACATTCTACTCACTGATGTCCATATGCATTAGCCCTCAACAGGAAATCTGGGGCCATGTAGTGAGCAGCTGCCACAAAGTCAGCTGTTTGAACCCATCACTTGTCTATGAGATGTGAGATGTCTATTTGCTTCCAGAAAATCTTTAAATCTCAGGCACCTAAAGAGACCATTTTACTCGGTTTTATAGGATTTCTGAGTCAGTAGACTTGCTGATAATGAGAAATAAGTCATAAATAGGTCAGTGCTACCTAGATTTTAAGAAACACTGATAACTCTTCATAGTTTTCTGGTTTAACTTTTACTGATGTATTTTCTTATTAAGCATTTGCAATTTGAATCAGATTATGTTTTGCCATTTACAAAGAAAAGGAAGTGTAGATGTCACCAAGGCATTCAAAAGCTTATTTGTCAAGGATTTGTGTGTCTTTAGGATTTCTTTTTTGAGAAATTATGCCTATCTTACAACCATTGCATAATTGACATTGATCTTAATTATGAATCTGATCATATCAACGTTCTTGTTAAAATCTTTCATGAGTTTGAATTTGGGAATTAATAAAACTTAAACTCACAATTTGGGATTTATAGTAAAGTCCTGAAGACTGTCCCCTATTCTTTTGAACTTCCTTTTCACTAAGTTTTTGTCTATGCTCCAATATATGTTTCATTTTATTTAAAAATATGCCCAACAGTTGTCTTTTCCTTAGACTTTTGTATCATTTATTCCACCTAGGATTTCTTTTCTTTTCAACTGTTGTTTTCACACCTGGAGTTTAGCATCCTCAATAATTATCACCTTACTGCATCATTTCTTAATGTTATCCAAAAATATTGATTTTATCAAAAAATGTTCCTTTCAATCGTATTTGTTTGTACTCTCCATGAATTATTTCTGCTTCTGTTCTTGGTGTTTACACAGTGGGCATTTGTCTTAGAAAACTTGTGGCATAAATGTAGCCAAAATTCTTAACTTTTTGATGAGTTCTAAATGTCAGCTTCAAAAATTAGACAGAGTCAATGTCATTTAAATGTATTTATGTTTTAGGGGAAAAAGAATTTGATTAAAAAATATGCGATCTTACTTCTTTTTGTTGTTGTTATTGTTGGAAGGGAACATGTTTGCCGCAAGACTCCAAGTCCATTTCAGGGTCACTCTCCCCCTTTTCCTTTCAGCCGCTGCGACCCCGGTTCAGGTTTGAGGGCGCAGGATTCTGGAGGGCTCTCTTACTTCTTATATGCAAATAACATCCCGCGGGTAAAAGAAAGTAAGTATATGGATAAAAGCATTAGGAGACAAAGAAAAATGATAACATATCTTAGCATTTTAATTGTATAAAATTACTCCATTTATCAAAAAGAGCTGTAAACTAGGTTAACATAAAATTAATAACACATAAATAAGAATATTCAAAACGACACGACAGACCAAACACATCTGATATGCAAAAATATATTTTTAAGAATTTTAAAAATTGGAAAATGAAATGATACATATTACATTTGTATATCTAAAAGCACAATGTAATTATTGTATCGATAATCAAGACACGAGTAAATTGAAATATATATATGTTTTATATAAGTCATGCAAAATTTCCATTAACTTTTTTTGTTTTTAAACATTTTATTAGGGGCTCATACAACTGTTATGCCAATCCATACACACATCAATTGTGCAAAGCGCATTTGTACATCGTTTCTCAAAACATTTTCTCTCCACTCAAACCCCCGACATTAGGTCCTCATTTTTTCCCCTCCCTCCCTTAATTTTTAATTCCCTATTTTCTGAATTTTCTTGAAGTCCTATTGCATGTGTGCATGTGTGTATGTTTTGTGCCCACCAAAAGGTAAATATTTAAATATCTCAGAAAATTCAGAGTTCACAAGCATTTAAGAAACGATTTTTATTCAGACACTATTTCAGACAATGCTATTTGGTTCAAATTTGTTTTTTGAATGAGAATGAGTGAATTAGAGAGTGAGTGAGTGAGTGAGTGAGTGAGTGAGTGAGTGAATGAGAGTGAATGAGTGAGTGAGAGAGTGTTGGTTCAAATTTTTTAAGAGTACTTTTGTACTATGAATTAAGATGTCAATTGAGCATATCATTGACCAAACAAGCTCTCCTTCAGTGAACTTATTATAAAAATTAATAGCATATATATGAAAATATATATTCTAAAAGTTTCTATTTTAATATTGTTCCAAACATTGGAAAATTCTATATATCTAGGTATCCTTTGGCACATGGTTTTGTCATTAAATATAGTATATCAAAAAGTGAAATTAAAATGACTTTGTAGGTTAATCAGTGAAGAGACTTTGTAGGAAGAATAAAGACAAACTGAGTAGAGATCAAAATATGAACACAAAAATTTAATATTGAATGTGTGTGCAAGATTGTGGAAAAGCAATGTTCCCTCCAGCACCAAGTGCCAACTGTCTTATTCTGTTATTTAATCTTCACAGTCCCTCTAAAAGAGTAAATTTCCAGAAACATATTCTTAACAAGCAGTAGAGCCAATATTTAAAATATGGCCTATCTAATTTCAAAATATATACTGTTTACACTACCCCATGCTGTTCTGTTTTCCTAGTGAGATGCTCTTTGCCTTTACGATGTGTGCTTTATAGGTGAAGTTAATGAAGATACAAAAAAGAGAATAAAGACAATTTCTACACATCAGCCGCCTTTGAAGATTTCTTTTCCCTGGAGTTCTGCCGATTGGAAAATAACATCAAGCTTGGGTAAGTGAAAAAGAGGAAGACCGTCAACAAGATGGTTGACACAGAGATTACAACACGGAGTTCAAATATAACGATTGTGACGGGGACACAGGTCTTGTCTGTGTTTCGCTCTGTTGTACATAGGATCTGTATGAATCAGAACAGGTGCACAACTTCAGTGCACCTAACAACAAAAACAGAATTGTCTAAATTTAGTTTTTATTACAAGAAACACACAACATATCTATCCAAATATAAATACAGATCACTGCCATTGAAACTATGTACGTTACCCTATTCAAAAATGTTTGAAATTTTTTAGCTATACTTGTTCGCCCAAATATTCAGCAGTGGTCTAACAGATCTCTTCTACCATTTTACTATTTAAATGTAGTTTCTTCCTTTTTCCAAAAGCCATGGCTCAAGAATAACTTTCATATATACCATTCATCCTTGGACATTCTTTCTTGGAGCGATGATTTATTGATAATTGTACCATGAGAGGCCTGAAGAGAATAAATCTGTATAAAAATTAATTTCAAGAAGCTAATTTTTCCCACTGGTATAACAAGTATTCATTCATTCTAGTATGAATTTTAAGAATGCATATATTCACAGACACAAGCAAGCATTTAAAATGTGCTGCTATTTAAGTGAAAACTTGTGCACACAATTCTTTTTGGCTTCTGAAGTAATGAAACATGTCATGGTGGCTTTTATGCAAAATCACTCAAAAGATAAAGCTATAAAATTGCATATAAAATCTGTTAGTTCAGGGTAAATAAAATGCTTGGCACAGTATCTTAAAGATGTGGCACCCCACATAGAAATTTTTAACATGTTTTTCAGCTTAGTTTCTGATCATCAATTTATGAAATTTTCCTTCTAATTATGTATTACAATGGCTAAGTATAGTTGACACTGAAAATAAAATCCCAGGTCATTAGCTTTAAAGTGTAATGGGTCATACTTGCAGTAGCAAAACTAAGAAAGCAAGCAAACAATGAGCAAGAAGCCATTACCAAAGCTGGAAAATTTCCCAACTTCATACAGCGAAGTGAATGTGAGATCAAAATGGGGTAACTGTGACCTAATTCATTCAGACATTGCTTATTGGACAAATATTTATTAGACATTTACAACTGGTATATGGGTCCATGCATTCTATTCTAGGGAAATGAAAGGGAAAGAAAGAAGAAGAAAAATCATTTACTTGATAGTGTTCAGGCACTGTTTAAGTAAGATTTCATGTATCACTTTATTAGATTATTACAATTCTTTGAGGTAAGCAATATAGTAATCCCAGGAACCTACATGTATAAGAAATTTCAACTTTCAGAGAATTCCATGAATTGTGGTGCTTAGAGTAATACCTATAGCTTACTTTACAATAATGGGGCAGGGAGAGGGAAGAGGTGGGGAAAAAAGAATCTTTCCAAGTACATTATTAGATTTTAGAGAAAAAAATTCAGTTCTTTGCATTCTTAACACTATGCTACTGTATTAGAGATGGTTAAAAACAAAGATAATTATCTAGTGCTCAGCAAGAGGTGGAACTATCTGAAGGCATTTCCATATTCATATGGCTTCTTTGTGCAAATTTTCTACAGCAGTGGTTTTGAAAGTGAAATTTAGAATCTCCAGGATGGGGAAAATCCCTAAAATCTTTGTAGCAGCCTGTACAATTAAATATATTTCTACATTAAATTAAGGCGTCATTTGATTCTTTTACTGAGTGAATATTTACACTGATGACACCATCCTCCAAGCTAAGTGACCAGTATCAAACTGTCCTAATAGACATGGCTTCCTTCTTCACCACCTCACATTCCCAGTGCAATGCTGCCTTCATAAATGAACATCCTGGAGGAAGTAATACATTGTTACTGTCTTTTACTCTTTAGAGATGTGTGTATATCTTTTTTATATGTAATGATAAAGTAGGTAAATGAAAAGTGTCAGAAAGCACAGAGGCTACATATCTACATGTGATGCTTGTCTTGAGGAAAAGTACTCCTGGGGTTATTTAAGTTGTGAACCACACTAGCTGGCTTTCCTTTTATGAAACACAACTTATTTTTTTTCTTTCATTTTATTGAAAATTGGGTAAATGTTTGCAGAACAGACCAGCTTTCTATTCAACAATTCCTACACCTTTTGTTAATTTCATTGGCTGAAATCCTTACCATGAAATATCTCATATACCACTTCCTTCCTGTTTTCTATATCCATGTTTCCTTCTTTCCTAAACTTCTTGCCTTTGTCCATGGGATTATGCTATCCTTTTAATCTTCAATGGTAGATTATTCCAATAGGTACAGACCTCCCCAGGTTGCAGTTCCATATGCAGTTCAGCCTGGAGTTTTTTGGAAGTAATGTTTTCTTTTTACAACCACAATGGTTACAAACATAGTTCTCTTCCAGCCAGTTTTCTGAGTAGTTGCTTTCCAAATTTCCTGGCGGAGATGACTGGATGCTGCTAGTGCTTGTGAGCTTTCTGAAACATTTCCATTGGTATTCCATCAGTTCCTGGAGCCTTGTTCTGGGTGAATGTTTCAGCGTGGCTTGGACTTCTTCCTTCGGTATCATTGGTTCTTGCTCATAGGCTGCCTCTTAAAATGATTGAATGTCCTTTAGTTCTTTTTGGTCTGATGACTCCCTGTAGTATTTCCATCTTCTTTTGATACTTCCTGCATCATTCAATATTTTACCCACACACTCTTTCAATATCTGCTTTAATCCACTTTGGAAGGCACTCTAATAGCAAGCCTATTCACATCCCTCATCAATGGTCACAAAGGTGCACCTGAAGGCTTAATCCATGGGAAACTCTGCTTTAGGATTTGGGGCTTTCACTGTCATTCATTGCCTTCTGTAAACTGAGTACTGAGAATTTCAGCTCTAATGCAGTTTTCACCTCCTGTTATTAGATTTTATTATTAACAATTCCTGAGTTACACAGACCGGTGTGTTTCTTCCATATAAACCTAGTGAACACCTCACTTATACTCCTGCTTATATTAAGACAACACTTTAAGACTTTTAAGAACTGCCTGGTATCTGAGCATCATCTGATTTCTTCATCACACTTTACTCTATCACCCATATCTTCAATAATCTCTTTATGAGGGCAGGTATCAAGTAGATACTTGTCATAAGAACTAATTGTTCTGAGACTAAGGATATGATTAGTGTGAATTCAAAATCCATTCCTATATCTATGATTTATATATGTGCCAATCCACTTTAGAATCACAATTTATATTTTATTGGAATATATAATAAATGATCCTCATGGGAAAATGATAATTCTATTGAAGTATCATTGATTTAGCCAATGGTATAGGATTTAAAATATTGAAATTAAGGCTTCTCTCTACCCTCCTGTCAACAAGATGACTCACTAAGCTTCAAGGTTACACCCATGGTTTTCCAAATGATGTGGCAAGAGCGAAGACCCCTATGGTGGGGTTTTGGGGGGAAAGAATGGTGCTTATCAAGTGCTAAAAGAAAGCTATATCTAATGCTAGGGTCAAAGCTGGACCTTTCCTTGATTGGCTTAGCCAACTTATGATTAACCAACCTGAATAGGTAGAGATCTAGTCATTTCTTAATCAGATGACCTAGTTAGATATTTCTTTTCTTTTTTTTTCCTAGTTAGATATTTCTTGGAAATCCTGGTTAGGATGCCATCCATTTGCAAGATGGTCCTAACCACAGAGTGTGAGCTTATCATACTTCAAGGGTTGATAAAAAATTGTAATAGTCTGAATTGAGCCTTAAGCTATTAAAAATAAAATTATATAATAGGGAAAATAGAAAAAATTAATAATGTCACACTCACTCTATAAAAATGAACTCTATCCCATTTGGCAGGGATTCCCACATGTCTAAATCCTGAATTAACACTGAAAATTGAGATTGATGTTGAGATGCTGAGATGAGATTGATGTTGAAACTGATGTCAATGTTAAGATGTTGAATCTGATGTTGAGCCCAAGAATGAGGACAGGAGCCCTGGTGGAGTAGTGGTTACACTTGGCCTTCTAACTGCATGTTAGCAGTTCAAAACCATCAGGCACTCCTCTAGTGAAAAGTGGACTGTCTATTCCTGTAAGGAGTTAGAGTTTCAGAAACTCACTCGGGCAGTTCTACTCTGTCCTGTAGGGTAGCTAGGCATTGGCATGACTCGATGGAAGTAAGTGAGAGTGAGCAAAAACCGGTGCTGACGAATGTTCCAAAGTCTTAGTAGAAGCCAACCCTTTCTTCCTAGTATGTTATAGTTCGGAAGTACTGCTGAAACCTGGTGAGCATCATAGTAACACATATAACTCCATTTGACCTTTGGCAATCTGGTAGTGAGTGTGCATTAGGTGATCAACTCAGGTCTCTGATATGAAGGTCACAAATTTACCACTGAAACACCACTGCCTGAGAATGAATCTGTGGAGACAAAACCTTCCTCCCATTCAAGTCCCACTCTGGATAGAGAATTTTGAACCAGTCTTATGTTAAACTATACAGCACAGGTTATAACTCTGATTAGATTGGTAATTGAATCCTATTGCTAGAATATTGTTACAGCTGCCTCTTAGGAACCTATCAGGCAAGGTGCTTTCCTAGTACATGAAAGGTCAGAGTACTAAGGCTTTGCCCCATTTACAACTGAGGTACCATAATTATCTTTCTGCCAGGGTTTTAGCAAACATTTGCATGCATGGCATAGTTTTGTAGGTAAATAGCTTTGGTTAAAACTTAATACTAGCTACAGTGTTTGTGTAGTAGAAGTTCTGCAAACTCCAGCTATGAGAGGTTAATAGTATATGCCATAAATAGCAGGCAAATTATCAGTGACCAAACTGATTAAGGTCAGTATGCAATAATGTTCTATTTTATTTCATGTAGAAGTTGACACAGATAATTTGAACATATATATATATATATAAAAATATATATATATGAAAATCAGAAACGTGAACAATGAAGCAAAGCCTGAATAAAGGGGAAAAGGTAGTAATGCAATGCATTGATATATATTGATATTCATATATAGAAATTTGCATTTTCCAAAGTATTTTTCAATACCATGCTATCAACATATATTTACTTAACTTAATTTTATAAATATGATGTTTGTCTTGAAATCTCAGGATAGATTTCATGGTACTTCCATGAATGTGTGGCTGCATTAGATTGGGTAATCAAATCCCAATTATATAACTGTGCATTTATAAGTAGTTTTTATGCACATTATAATTTTCCCATATATTAACATATGGGGATGAGCTAATTCTTAAGTAGATGGGTCTAACCACTTAGAACTTTTAAAGCTTTATTGCATAAAAAATGTTGAATTTATTTCATAGCATTTTTAACCTGAAGAATGGTTTCGGTAAAAAAGTATTGAATTGTTAGCTGGATAATTATACATTTATGGTCTGTGAAATCAGTAATTAAATGGTAACTAAATGTACTTACATGTTTACACGCTATAAAATTACAGTATTTTTAGCATACAGTAATTAATTTATATTTAACATACACTTGAGTCAGCTTGATTAAATGTCAATTAGGTGCCTATTTATGAAAAATTAACCATTACCAATTTGTGAAAATATTAACTTAAAGCTAACTATCTTGTTTCTTTAAAATAATTTTATGCTGACTTAAATGTCAATCCAATGCATTTTCTTTTTACATTTCTAAACATTTCTTTCTATAGTAAACTTTTAATCTGAACCATTACATAAGTCAAAACAATTGTCAACTTCAAATGCCTAAAATATGAAGGAAAAGAGGAAAAAAAATTTGTTGCTATTGAGGTGACTCAGTATAGATATTTTGAAAGAAAACACATTAATATTTATCTTTCTTATGTCTGTCACTATTTTATCATTGTTTTTGCAATATTTTCTGACACATAGTGATTACCAAGTTTGGTTATTTAGAAATTGAAATATGTTTTGCACAAAGACTAAATAAAATAGTTTTATAAAACTTCATAATTATTATATCAGCATTTTAATAAATAAACATTCTGAGAAAAGAATACACTTACAAATACATACCCCAGTGCTCCCAAGTAAATTGTGACTCATCGTGACCCTATGTACCACAAAACAGAACTAATCCGCACGGTGTCTAAAGTTTATACATTTTTGCATTATGACACAGGCACATACATATCTCTCCCAATGAGCTTTTAGTGGGTTTGAAATGCTGGCCTTGGCATTATCAGTTAAATGCTTGGCCCATTGTGCCAACAGGGATCTTTTGGGTTACTTATAGATTTATTCAAATAAACTAGAGCTATTTAACTTATTTTAATGATACAAAGTCTCTGGTAATATTTGTGTATGAAATTAAAAGACATGTAAAAAAAAAAGGAGGTGGGTGAATATAAGGATTCACTTATTGCCATTTTGGTTGTGAAACTGATTTTTGTTTTCTTTAGTACTAATAGGTCTATAGCTAAAAGTTTGCCATTAAACTTTTCTATAGTAGGTTAAGCTAGCAATTTAGCATGGAAGTGACATTTTCAGAGAAAAAAAGTCAACTATCTAAATATTTAGAAAAATTACATATTTAAAAGGGAGACATGAATATTGCAGATTTCGAAGGCTGGTCATTTGCACATGATCATTTCGCTTAATAATTGTTTCATTATTCACACACACATAACTTCTTACACACACACACACACACACACACACAGCTATTTAATAAACCCACCGCCCTTGGGTCAATTCTATTTTAATGCCCTATAGAACAAAGTATATCTGTTCCCTGCTGTTCCTGAGGCCATAAACCTTGACCGAAACAGATTGCTTCATCCTTGATAATGGGGGCTTTGAGTGCAATAGTCTTTCAATGCAGTTCACTGCTTCACTTAGTGTGCCACTGGGGCTCATTCCATGGACAAAACATATATGCTTTTTAAACATACTTATTTGCATAAAAATAATAAAGACTAGACTACTCATGGGATGACATCAAAACAACATACAACCAGATGAAAAACTACAAAGGTCATTAAAGAGATAAGAGAGTGAAATAGACATCAAAAGTAATTCTGAAACTTTTATTTATTTATTTATTTTATCTTAAATTTTCTTCTGAACAAATGAACATAAAGTTTCTCTTGAATAAATGGCAGAGTTAATGAGCTGACCCTAAAATATCAAATGGCAGTATTATATAATAAATTGCAATGGAAAGAAAATGCTTGACATTTTTTCAAGATGGATTAAAATTTCAAAAATTGAGTTTCAATATTGAAGGATACTGTGGACACAATATTGAATGATGCAGGAAACATAAAAAATAAATGGAAGGTATACACAGAATTCCTATTCCAAAAAAATAAGTCAACATTCAAACATGCCAAGAGGGAGCACATGATCAAGAACAGATGATGTAAAGCAGTGGATCTCAACCTTCCTAATGCCACGACCCTTTAATACAGTTCCTCATGTTGTGGTGACCCCCCAACCATAAAATTATTTTCGTTGCTACTCCATAACCGTAATTTTGCTTTTGTTATGAGTTGGGTGACCTCTGTGAAAAGGTCGTTCAACCCCCAAAGGGGTCACAACCCAGAGGTTGAGAACCACCGATGAAAAGAAAAATTTATAAGATACACTGCAGGGATTAGTGACATGCAAGCATCCAGGAACTGCTGGAATACCGCTTGGAATGGTCAACAACAACAAATGATATCGCTCTGGAAGCACTCACTAATCTATGCCAAGTAATTTGACAAACAACTCCCTACTAACTGAATGTATGAGATGCGCATTTGATCCAAAAGAATGCAAACGTCCTCCTTAATCTCAACTGCCTGAAGATACCTCAACCACTGACAGAGCAATCAAAAGAAATTCAACTCAAGTTTACTAGAGGATGTGAAATGAAGGATATAATAGCTCATGTCAGATGCATCTTGGCTGCAAGCAGAAACTACCATACAGATTTTTGCATGTGTTGTATTAACTATTCAAAGACATTTGTCATGTGCACAATAACAAATTACGGATAAACATTGTAAAGAATGATAATCCCACGACACTTAAATATGCTGATGTGGAATCTGCCCATAGACCATAGTCAACTATTAGAACAGAATACGGAAGTATTCTGTGACTTAAAATCAGTAAATATGTGCATCAGGAATGGACGTTTCCACAATATGTATTCAATCTGGTGACCAATACAGAGTATATCAACAAATAACTTGAACTACTAAGTTTATTAAAAATGACGTGGCACCAGGATTGGAGAAAAACTTAACAACCGGAAGTGACACAACATTGCTTACTAAAAGTGAAGAGCCTTTGACACATTTATGGATGATCAAATACTATAGTTTTTAGTAGGGATTACACTTCAAAATAAAGAAAATAAAATTCTCACAACTGGGCCAAAAAATAAAATCAAGATCAATGGAGAACATATTGACTTTGTTAAGGAGGACTTCATTTTACTTGGATACACAGTCAACATATGTGGAAGCAGATGGCAAAAACAACATATTTTATTGCTCAAATAATTTTGCAAAGGTACTCTTAAAACTATAAAAAACAAAGCTGTCGTTTTAAGGGCTATACCTAACTTAAGCCAAATATATTTCATCATCACATAAGCAATGCTACCACTTGTCTGTGGTACTATTGTGGCTTGTGTGTTTCTGTGATGCTGGAAGGTGTGCCATTGGTATTCTAAATGCCAGCAGAGTCACCCAAAGTGAACAGGTTTCAGTCCAGCCTGCCAACTAAGAACAGGCAAGGAAGAAGAACTTGACTCCTTACTTTGGAGGAAGGAGCTACTGAAAATCTTATGCATAGCTACTGAAGGCCCAAGGAATAAAAGCAGCGGACTATCAGAGACAGTGCCAGATGATGGAAGCCTTGGGTCAGTGGGCATGCTAAATGTGACTGAGAAGCAGCTGGTTTCTGAGTGGAGTGTTGGGATTAGCGTAAAACCTATGGGAGAGGAGATTTAGGGATCATCACTTGCGGATGGGGCTAAGGAGAAACAGTTTCAGTCTTGAACATCTCTAAAGATCAGAACTTGACATGTGTGAAGTATGAGCTTAGAAACATTGGAAGTGGTCCAAAATGAAATGGAACACATAAAGACTGATACCTTAGGCATCAGTGAGCTGAAATGAATGGGCATTGTCAGTTTGAATCAGAAAATCATATGATTTTCTATGCTTGGGATAACATAATCAAGAGTAAAGGAATGGCATTTATTGTCAAAAAGGGCATTGCAAAATCAATCATAAAAGACAGTGCTATCTGTGATAGGATTGTATCCTATACCTTCAAACATCACAGATACTATTCAACTTTATGCACCAACCACAGAAGCTAGTGATGAAGAAATTGAAGAATTCTCCCAATTACTTCAGCCTGAAATGTATTAAACTTGCAATCAAGTTACATTGATAAATATTGGCAATTGGAATACAAAAGTTGGAAACAAAGAAGAAGGAAGAGTTGGAAAAGAGGAACTTGGTGATAGAACTTAAGTTGCAGATCACATGACTGAATTTTGTAATACCAAAGATTTGTTTATAACAAATACATTCTTTCAACAACACTAAAGTGACTCAGAAAGCAAATATATATAAATATATTTGGAAAACATCAGAAAGTAAAGTAAAGGTGACAACAGAGGATGATTGGGGATGTGGAGTGGGACATTTCATTTACAAAGGACATTTATTTCTTAAAGACAATACCTTTCCGGTCAAAGTTTGGAAAATTAGGGATTACACAACACAGACATCCCTTGAAACTCTACTGTCCCAAGTCACTGTTGTTTCTTTAAGCAGGATGTTTAGCTTCAGCTACTTGTAAAGCTCTAAGGAAAGACAATACCAGTTCATGTTGATGTCAAGGAGCAACACTACTTATGTCCTCCTCTGGGGTCAGTGAGTTGGAACTGATGGAGTGGCAGTGCATTTTATTTTTAACCCTGGGTAAAAGGGAATCATGGCTTGAAGACTGAAGTTTGTTGTGCATCTATTGTTTTATTCCTCCAAGATGCTTACAGAATCCCTTAAGAAGTCATTATTTTGCAATATAATCCTCAGTTTTAAGGGAATTATTATGTATCCCACCAATTTTAATGCATATATGTGCCCCAAATTCTTGAGAGCAGTGTCTCAAATTGATACTTGTATACTTAGGTTCATTGTAACATTGTACACACAAGTGGAACAACTCAAATGTCCATCAGAGTAAATGAAAGAATACATAAAATGTGACCTACACCTACAATAGGATGTTATTAAGCCTTAAAACAAATGAAGTTTTGATACATGGATGGAATCCCTGAGTGGAACAAATTGTTATATACCCAACTACTAACCATGAGAGTAGTGGTTCAAAGCCATCCAAAAGCTCCTTAGAAGATAGAAACGGTACAAGAATTCTGAAAGATCGCATCCTTGAACATTACATGAAGCATTTCTTCTTTGCACACAGGGCATAACTATGAGTCCAAATCAACTGTTACACTACTACTCTTACATTCCATCATTTCCCAGTTATTTCCCCCTTTTACAATTTAACTAAGGGTGGAACATGTTCTTTGGACCCTGACGTTCTTATGCATTTAACCTCCTGGATCCACAAGAGAGCTGTGACTCAAGAGGAGAAGAAGAGGAGCAAGTGAAAGAGCAGGTCCAGGAGCCAAAGCAAGAGAGAGCCGTGGACATTCCAGTCAATGTAGAAAGTAACACTGAATGCCTTCACGTAAGAAGCTGGCTTGTGAAGTGAGGTGCCTCTGGGCATTTAGTTGGGGAAACTAGGTTTGCTGAGCAAAGAGCTAGAAGCTTTTTGGCAGAGTAGCATCCCCTTCAGACATTTATTGGCAGCTTAAAATGTGCTTTATCACATTTCCCAAGCCGGGTAGAAGCCAGACCAAAAGACTGAGAACCAGAGAGATGCCACCTTGCAGGTATGGCTAACAAAATACTCTCCTGACTGAAAAAACTCAACCTGAGCATTTTTCATCTGGATTGTAACTTGTAAACTTCCCTAATAAACTCATAATTATGAGTATCATCTGTGAGCTCTAAGGGGGGCCATTGTAATGATTTATCATACCCACATAAGAAATAGATTGCTGTAGGAAGGATGGTTGGTGTCAGAATTGGTAAAGAAGGTTAGAGGTTAGGGGCATGTCTGATGGTTTGCTCATAGGAAAAGATGCTGGGCTGCTATTGATAATCTTGATTTTACATCTCCCTTGTGAAGCCCAAGGAGGCCAGAGGCTGCTTCCATGACCTTTTGTACAGGATGTTCAGGTTTTTATTTTATTTTTTCTTCTTTTGCCTCCTGATCTTTCAGCTACTAGCAGTAGCCAAGCACTATACCCCTGCACAGCCGGGGCTCCATTCTTGAGGACCACAACCTAGGAATCAGATTTGATAAGGAAGAATAGGGTTTTGTCTGACTACAACCTGATAGAAATCGGTCTTGGGAAGCTGATGCCTACTATACTATAGGAAATGAATTTAAATATTAAATAAACTTTGTTAACAAAAATAGAATAATGCATTATATAACCGCATTCTACAAGGCTGACTCTTCTGTAGGAACAGTAAGAGAGCAAAGGGAAACGGTCCTTCTCCCTGCTTTCTCTTTACTTGGGATGCTGTTTCCCTCGTAGTCCTGAATCAAGCGCTATAGTTTTCACTGGGACTCAGTGCCATTCCCTCTCCTAGTCCTTCATCCTGAGTGTGTTAATCTTAAACTTTTCTTCAATTTTGTAATGAGCTCCCTTCACTCATGTATCTTGCACCATTTGCATAGGATTCTGCTTCCTGACAAGATCCTCACTGAAAGAGTACATAAAAACAGGATCTGGCAAAGGGAAATTGAACGTCTAACTCTGTGGGAATTCACCTTCTTATTAGTGAAAGGAGAACACTCTTCCTTATCTGAAGAAGGAGCATTTCAGTAATGTTACTTAGAGGAGTTATCCTGCAAGGTCTCCTGAAGGCCCACGTTTATCACACCTTATTGCCTCCAGTATCATCAAGAAAGCTAAATGATTAAGAGGGGAAACTTCAAAGCCTGAGACCATACAATTATACACCCATTCAAAGCAAAACCAAACCAAAATCCCACTGTCATTGAGTCAATTCTGCCTCTTAGACATCCTTTATAGGATTTCCAAAGCTCTCAATCTCTATGAGAGCCTCGTTTCCACCCCCTTGGAGTAGCTAGTGGGTATGAACTGCTGACCTTGCAGTTGGCAAATCTTTAAAATTCCATATGATCGTGATGCAGGGGGACACGTGGATATGACCGAAAGGAACTAGGTAAAAGACAAAATTTAAGATGTGATAAGGCCAAATGTATTAATTTATTTTTCTAATTTGGAATTAAGATTTAATGTTATTTCAAGTATATAGAAGTGGCTATAAAATTTTCCCAGTTGTTTAACTGGAGTGTCAGTTCAAAAGTTATGTTTGACACATAGTAGACACTCCCCAAATAATGAGGAAATGAACATTTCCTTTAATAAAAAAATAGAATTGTGTAACCTCTAAGAAATGACAATGTGTACAGACATGTTTGTGCCTTTGCTAATATGTCAACATTATAACCAAAAAGCAAAACCCACAGCCATGAAGTCAATTATGAATCATTGTGGCCCTATATAGGGTTTCTCAGGCTATAAGAATTTAAAATCCCTATTTATCAGATGCTATTTCTTTAGGCATACAACAATTAAAATATAATGATGACTTTTCCAGCAGAAATATGTTGGGAAAAGTCTACAAAACAAAAATATATGTATAATATATATACATAAGCACATAGAACTTGAAATATAAGCTAATAGGAAGGATACATTTGAAAGAAAACTATAATTTATATCACAATTTTAACACATATTGACAGTTATACTAGGCAACATAATAATATGGTTCTCTTAAAAGTCAGAACTCGGTCAAAATCTGTTTCCACTAGAAATTATTAGATTTAATCTGTAATTCATCACATATTTTCATATTGCTTAGTGACTTCTAAGATATCTTGCAAGCAATCATACTAAAGGTTTTTTTTATATTTTAATGGATATAAATTATCTCATTGACTCAAAAATTAAGTCAAGCATAGTCATACATTTTTCTTGGCATGAAGACAGAAATATTAGGGAATCTAATATTTCATCACCTATCATTTCTTTTCAGCACAATGCCTTCCAAATTTCAAATTCTTTTTCAAGTGTATTTAAAAAAATTTCCAGAATAAGAATAACTTGAGTTATAGGAAAACATCACTTTTCATTTGTTAGTACTTCTTTCCTGTAAGTGGGAAAAGACAGAAATGGACCTGAATCCAAATCATATTTAAATTTTGAATTACATCATGCAAGTACATTCATTTTTCAATATACTATTTTAATTGATTGCTTACCTTAGTGTGTCTGCAAATAATTGAGACTATAATTTGACACTTAAGTATTTTTGCATTTGGTTTTGTCATGTTCATATTATCTACATTTTGTCTGTTCATGTTTATTTGTGTATGAACATGTTTATTTGTGACAAGGTGCCAAGGAAATTTTCAGAAGCATGTTCCCTATAGATTTTAAAGACATAGAATTTCATATATAAGATATCCAATTTGTTCAATATTTTTATAAAAATTATGTTTATAACAAGTTAAAGTCACACGTGTATAAATTATTGTTGCTATAAGGGACAACAAATAGCACTTCATTAAATTTCTATTTATAATAATGAAATTAGCAAAACTAGAGAAGTTGAAGTGATTTGCCAAAAGTTACTGATTAATTAAAAGTTTCACTAGGATAAATTTTCCTCAACTTTTGTTCCAGTGCAATATTTATATATCAATAAATGCCTCCCAATATAAAGCAGTGAAAAGAAAACTAAAACTATATTTGAAATTTCAAAATTATGTTTCATTTTACTTCAATGAAGAAAATATTCATAATGTTTTGCCTCTCTTCAAACACTAGGAAATACATGATTATGCCTTTGGCAAATTTTTACTATTTTTTAATGCATAAATTTAATTTTCTTTCTTTATGATAATTTTGTGTTTAACATTTGATACAAATAGACTCTAATTAATTCATAACTTTAAGTTAATAAAAATAATCTATAGAATACATGTGCTTTTAGTTTGTCATCCAGGAACTGGAAGAAAATAATAACCAGTATGAAGCATTGTACCTCTTTATTTCTTTCCTCCATTTACTCAGATATGGCTGATGAGTCAAAATATATTGATACAAAATTATAAAAATGTTTAATAAAAATATAAAATGTGAAACTTCTTTATTGACATATCTGTACACCTGTGAATGGAGTGTTTTCATCAAACACTTGTCTGTGTAATTCTAGACTCTTCAGCAGTGTGGGCAGAGACTCAAATGATATTCTTTTTCAATGTTCTTTGAGCTTGGGCAAAAAAATAATTCTGGGACAAAATTAGATGATGTAAGGCTTCCCAATGAAATTGTTAATAGGATAACTTTTGCTATCCTTGTAGAATGAGTAAGCATAGTATATTGTTGCAATGGAATAATTAAAAATAAATAAATCCTTGGTACGGCATTCTTGGTCTTTTATTTACCAATGCAGTTTCAATATCCTTAGAACTTCTTTGGGACACAAAGATGCGACTTTGTGCTCCTGTGAAGATGGACACTTTTAGCAACCTCAATGGATAGTTCCATTCTGTGCTATAGAGTCCGGATGAGTAAGAATTGCCTCAATGGAATGGAGTTTGGTTTTGCTTAAAACTTCTTCCAAATATGCCTATGTAATTACCCTGTATCTTTCAAGAATTTCTATCAGGACTATCGTCTGGGAATTCTCCAAACCAGTCACCATAACATGAGCTGGCCTCTCTGCCTTGCTTATAACTGACCCAAAAGGATTTTTGGAAGCCATTGCTTGGATTGGGCCTCTTTTTAGAACACACCTTCATTAGATGCAGAAGAACCCTGGTAGCATAGTGGTTATGTGTTGGAATGCTAACTGCAAGGTCAGCAGTTGGCAACCACAAACTTCTCTGCAGAAGATGAGGCTTTCTACTCCCATAAAGAGGGAACTTCTCAGGACCAGCTCTACCCTAGGATCAGGATGAGTCAGCATCCACTCTGGCAGGGAGTTTGGTGTGATTCGAGTTGAAGAGATGAATACAGGGAGAGGTCTCATCATAGGGACGCAGGTACGTATATTACTGAGAGAACTTGGTTGGGACTGTCCAACAGATCAAAGAGACATGTTTAACAAGCATGCGTTATTTAGTATAAAACTGAGTCTGTGCACAGCAACACCAATATTTTTGATTTATCATCTTATAATCCGTTCCTTGAAAATACGTTTAGCTTTTCTTTGTTTCTGAAATTAATTTATTGCATATATGTGCTTATTAAAATAGCTTATTTTTTAGTTTTGTGTATTTTAAGTTCTATAAAAACCTACCACATTTGAGTCCATTCTAACTCATATTGACCTTAAAGGACATTATGGCTTTCAAGACTACATTTTTATGGAATCAGATATTCTTATCTTTCCCCTGTGTTGATTTAAACAATACATTTGTCTCCCTCCTATCATCCCTCCTTTCCCCTTCTTTATGTAGGTATGCCATATGCATCATTGGGCTTGGTCTGTCTCCTGCCCATGTGCCTATCCCTCAACTCGTAAATTGTGTGTTAAATAGCTTTTCTCTTGTTCCCACTGTGTTGATTGGACCTACCTCAGTGGACTTATCTTGTACTTGTCCTTTTGAGCTTGGCTAATTTTGCTTCCCATGAGAAAATGTGCTTCATGTGTTCCTTGCTGTTTTTCAGGGATGCATAGTACTCCGTTGTGTGTATGTGCCAGAGTTTTCTTAGCCACTCGTCTATCGATAGAAATTTAGGTTGTTTCCAGATCTTTGCGATTGTGAATTTTGTCACAATAAACATTGGAGCACAGATGACTGGTCGTGGTATATTTCTTACATTTTCTAGGTAGATGCCTCAAAGGGAGATTGCTGTGTTATTTGGTAGCTCAATTTCCATTTGCTTTAGATATCACCAGATTGCTTTCCACAGTGACATCATGTATCTTCAAGACCACCAGCAATGGATTGAGAGTTCCTGTATCACCACATCCCCTCCAACAATTGTTGCTCTCTGATTTTTTTGAACTGGGCTATCCTCAAGGGTGTTGGGTGGTATCTCATAATTGTTTTCTTTTTTTTTAAATCATTTTATTAGGGGCTCATACAACTCTTATCACAATCCATACATACATCAATTGTGTAAAGCACATTTGTACATTCGTTGCCCTCATCATTCTCAGAACATTTGCTCTCCACTTAAGCCCCTGGTATCAGGTCCCATTTTTTTCCCCTCCCTCCCCGCTTCCCCCTCCCTCATGAACCCTCGATAATTTATAAATTATTATTTTGTCATATCTTGCCATAATTGTTTTCATATGCATTTCTCTGATGCTAATGATCGTGAATATTTTCTTATATGTTTATTGGCCATGTGGGTTTCCTCCCTGGTGAGACTTCTGTTCAGGTCCTTTGCCCACCTCCCCAGAGGGCTCTTTGCTTTTTTGCTGTTGCAGGCTACTAGGCTATTGTATATTTTAATAATAAGCCCTTTGCCTGATGTGTCATTGCTAAAGATCTTCTCCCAGTCTGTGGGTTCTCTTATTACTCACTTGGTGAAGTCTTTCAATGCACACAGGTGTTTTATCCTTAGTGTAAGCCATTTGTCAATTTCAGCTTGATCTCTGTGTGCATCCTTCCCTCTTTTGATTAGCCTAAGTATTCCCTGCATCAAAGTTTTCAGGGTTGTCCTGATTCCTTCTTTGATTCCCTTAATAGTCTGGAGTTTTACCTCGAAGTCTGTGATCCACCCTGAGTATCTTCCTCTGCATGGGGTGAGGTAAAGATCTTGCTTCATTTTTCTGCATGTCAATATCCATTTTTCCTGCACCACTTGCTGAAGAGGGCATCCACTTCCTAGTTGATGTTTTTTAGACCCTTATCAAAAATCAATTGTCTATATGATGCTGGTTTTATTTCGAGGTTTCTGTTCTTTCCAATGGTCTGTGTGTCTGTCATTATACCAGTACCATGCTGTTTTGATAGCTGTGGCTGCGTAGTATGTTTTAAAGTCAGGTAAAGCAAGCCCTCTGACTTTGTCTTTCTTCTTGAGGAGTTCTCTGTGAATTCTGGGCTTCTTTCCTCTCCATATGAAGTTGGTAGTCAGTTTTTCCATTTCCTTGAAGAAGGTTGTTTGTACTTGTATAGCTCTTTAAACCTCTATAGTGCCTTCGGTGGGATTGACATTTGTACCATATAGAGACTTCCAATCGACAAGCATTGGATAATCTTCCATTTGTGGAGGTCAGTTTTGGTGTCTTTCAGTAGGATTATGTATTTTTCCCTGTACAAATCTTTTGAGATTTTGTTGTTGTTGTTAGGTATATCTCTCAGTATTGCAATTTGTGCTTGGCTATTGTGAAGGGCCCTGCCTTTGTGATCTCCTCTTCCGTGGTCTTGTCCAGTGTATATAGCAACTCAATAAACATATATTTGTTGATCTTTTATCCAGCCACTCTTCCATATCCCTTTATTACTGCCAGCACTCCTGTTGTGGAGCTCTTGGGGTTTTCAATGTATGGAATCATGTTGTCTGCAAATAACAGTAGTTTCACCTCTTCCTCTCCCAGATGAATGCCTCTAATGTCCTTTCGTTGGGCTCTTGTAAGCTTTACAGAAATGTTAATATACTATATGCTTTCTTTAAAGCATTATTTTCTCTCCAATTCAACTTTCTATGGTTATTTTTGGTTGTTTACTATTGTTAAATATGCATTTATATTAATATACAACAAATTATTTATGTATACTTCATTGAAAAAATATTTTGAATGTGAATCCTAAAATACATATGTAGTGATATTTATTAGAAATATATATTAGGTATATATAAATATTAAACTACTGTGTTAGGTGATGTACAGATGCCAAATTGTTTTCTAAATGGGTCACATAATTCACAAAAATAGTATCGGGGTTTCCATATCTTGTCTATGGTGCATTTGAATTAGTTGCATGACTCGTCTATCCATAATTGAAACTTTCACCAAATGATTGGATGGGAGCATTCAAGATTATGTATGAGACTCAATGAAAGAACTGAACATGATGATGGCAACTGGTTTCGCCATCATGATGGTATAATGAGTAATTTCAGAAGCAGAAACAAGATAAATCTACAACTATACAGAATGAAGGACTCTGGCTGAAGGGAAACAACCAAACAAAACAAAACTTCAAAACCGTTCCCACCTAGTTGATTACTCATAGCTACCCTATGTGGCAGAGGAGAACTGCCCCTGTCCTTGTCCTGACTGTATGGGGGACGAATGACTCATCTTTCTTCCACTTAGCTGCTTTGGGTTTGAACTGCTGAACTTGTGGTTAGCAGTTCAACTCATAGTCCATTATATCACTAGGGTTCTTTGTGGCTAGAATGGAAGGTCTTTGTTCTAACTACTGATGTTTCCTCTTTTCAGATTTCCAATTGCAATCACCAGTAATTATTAATGCATCTTGATTACATGTTAGATCAATTTTAGATAGAAGAAGTTTGCATAATTTTTCAATTTCTTTATCATTGCCTATGAGTCAGAATTGCATTGAGGGCAGTGAGTTTATTTTATATTTTTTTATGATGTTAGTGCTTGATTCATAAATATGAATATGGTGTTCCTTATAGACATATAGAAACTATGCTATCATGTGTAATATTATACTTCAAGACAGGCCTTGCAAAGTTATTTCTGAGAATGAATGTGATGTAATTTCTCTTGACTGTGTCATTTTGGGCATAGTAAATAATATAATTGTCTTATTCAATGGCCAACACCAATCTTTTTAGCTCACTGAAACATAGTATATTGCTCTGTGCAATCCATCTATTGTGTGACAGCTACCAGTTTTCCAAAATTCACATTTTGTGGATCCTATATTCTGATTATTATGGGTTGCTTGCAGCTGTTTCTTCTTTTCTAAGGCCTGCCCCATCGGCAGATGAGGGTCCTGAACGCTATTTCAATGACCTCATTAAGATTGATGCCTCTCTGAGCTGGCAACTCTTCTGCCATCTTTGGAGGGTTGTCTCCCAGCACTATCTCAGACAACCTTCTACTGCTATTGAGATGGCTTTAAGGGACTTATCTCTCAAAGTGACTGCATTATATATAATCTTGTATAGAAGAGCACAAATTAAAATATATTGCTATAAAATAATTTTTAAAAAACTTAATTTTTTTAAAGAAAGCCATCACCATGTGAAGCTATTGTCTTTTCACATGTCTTCTCATCTGGGCCTGTACTTTTCAGAAGTTAGGATTTCATCTCTCTAACACTTCCCCATAGATTCTATGCCCTTCAGTGTGGATCAGGTCAGCACAGCAATGTGGGCATCCTTGAGGGACCCAAACCATGTACCTTTTCATTGTTCCTTGAATTTTATAAACAAACAAAATGTCTGCAGGGTCAAGATTCGAGCTATGGAGTGCGTGAAGTAAGGCTTCCCAACAAAGTGATGTAAGATAGCACTTTCTAACCTCAAAGAGGAAGCAGGTATAATTGCCATGATGGGAAAAACGATTTTTCTTCAGAAGAATTTTCCTGGTCTTGTTCTCACGAATGCAGTTTTCATTGTTCTTAAAATTTCTTAATACTCCTCTGGGATCACCCTATGTTCTTCAAGAAAGTCTGTCAATATTATGCCTTGGGAATCCCAAACCTCATTTGCCATAACTCTCTGAGCTGAGCTCTCTGCCTTGAAACGGACTGGTCCAGAAGATCCCCTCAAATTCACGGTTTTGACTGGACCTCTTTTTGAAGACACTCTAACACGATTAAGACAAGTTTATTACTGTGTTAACTTGTCCATAGGAATCCACTTATGGTATAAAAATGATTAAACTGCTTTGTTTCTAATAAATTCTCATGCGTATGAACTGGACATCTAGAAGACTAATTTTTACCTTGCCCTTATGTGTATGTTTTCTTTACAGAAAAATCCCCAATGATAAGGATTGTCACTGTGTAAAACAATGGTTTCAAACATACCAATACTATCTGTGACCGGACAACAGTTTGCTGTGTTCTACATTAAGTCACTAGGAACCAAGGAGTATGTGATGCTACCTTATAAGAAGTGAATCACTCTCTGTTCTTAATTTTTTCAGGTATGCACTCTTTCCCTTTTTGTTGTCTCTGACCTACTCCCTTTCTGTCCTTTCTTGTGCATTAGACTCAGGTTTGCAGAGTTGGTTATCAGCGGTCTTACCAGTTTGACATTGAATTATCCATACACATGTCTGCTTGATGGCCATCCCCACAATGTAACGTAATGTTTCACTCTATCTTTGTGTCAAGACCACAATGTGCTCTCTGTAGCCATAGTTCCCAATGTGCTTTCTGTTTCTTTCTTTTCTAACCTTTTTGGGCTTTGTCTTTGAGTAAATGTTGCCAGTTTTATCTCATATGGTTTATTTTCCTAAGATGTGCATACTCAATAAAGTTATGTCTCTTCTTATAGAGCTACCTCTAGTTTGGCTCAAAATGGACTGATGGGGAAGAGTCAAGTTGGAGACCTGAAGGATTACTATAAATTATGTAGTCTTTAGGGTTCGATAGGTCTCTATATTACCAGTAAGCCTGGCATTTTTCTGCACATATCTCTGAATACATCATTTTTTGTTATTACTTGATTTTACAATTTGATCATAATTCCAGTTCTTTTAACTCTTCAATTTTCTCTAATGTATGTATTAACCATCTAGTTTTTAAATACTACTACATAAACCACAAAAATTACAGTTTAAAATTATACTTTACAGTAGGGTTGCAATGTATGAAACTTTCAATAGCTGCGACCTTTTGGAGATAGATAGCCAGGACTCTCTTCTGCAGAGACTTTAAAGGGTTTGAGTTGGCTTCAATGCATCAACTTCTCATTCGTAGTCAAGTGTTTCAATGTTTGTGCCACCCCAAGACTGCTATTCTGATGTAAATATCCTATAGTTTTATCAGCTAATTCTAATATTTTGATCTCTGGGGAAATTAAAAATAATTCTTTTGTATTATTTTCTAATTCTCCAATAGTGGCTCACTTGCTAATGTTCTTTAAATATTTGATTGTGAACTCATTGTTGTTTCAATATGAAGAGATAAATGGGTGTATGTTTAGACAGTGCAGTCCAGAGATAATTTGCTTCAATCAGTAGTAGGAAATGGCGGGATTCTTACTCTGCTTAGCTCCCTCTCTCAAGGATTTCAGCAGAAGGGTCCTAAACTTGCCTTCCTTATGCTGGTGATTACACAAATTTCCTATTTCTAGAACGTGTTGATGACCATTGATTTAGGGGAAAATTCACTTTCCTTTTTTATGTGTGTTTTCCAGTGCATCCTGAATACAATATACAGCTTATTACCTATATTTTTACTTATTGGAATATTTGAAAAATATTTAGAATCAATCATGATACATCACCTTAGCACTGCTGTTAGTTAATATTTCTGTGTGCATACAGACAGAGCTATTTATTGATATGGCATTTACAAAGGCATTGCTTCTTAAATTACCCTTATTTATTCTGACAGTTTTTAAAACTCCAAGTACAAACATGTAACTAGATATATAGATAGATATAATATGCAGGTGTGCAATTAAATATATTTCATAGCCAATAGCAATCTAATAGAAATAGTTTAGGCTTTGTTACAATGTTTTTATATTCATGGACAATTACATGCCATTTTAAAATTTTCATATTCACAAAAATGTCCATATAAAAATTGGTTTTGTTTACTGGATTTCATCTGAAAGAGAAAAAATATATAAAAATGTTTGTAAATTATGTTTTCTGCCAAAAAAAAAAATCTTAGAAAAATTTATATCATTAACAAAGCAATATCTTTTGTATATTTTGGTTAGAATATAGGCTAATAGAGACTTCACGTGCTGTTGATAATTCTCATTTAAGATCCAATAAGGTGTCATATGACTGGTTGTCCTGAGAATAATGCTATTGCAGTCATCAAAATTTACCTTGTTCCTAGCCTGTGTGATCACGAGGTGCCGAAGGGATCAGTTCTCAGGCATCAAAGAACAAAAAATCATATCATTGTGTGCTCACCTCCCTGACAGATTGCTGAAGACAAATGGGTTCATAAGCAAATGTGGCGAAGAAAGCTAATGGTGCCTGGCTATCAAAAGATATAGCATCTGGGGTCTTAAAGACTTGAAGGTAAACAATTGGCAATCTAGCTCAGGAGCAACAAAGCCCACATGGAAGAGGCACACCAGCCTATGCAGTCACAAGGTATCGAAGGGATCAGGAATCAGGCATTATCAGAACAAAAAAATCTTATCATAGTGAATGAGGGAGGGGAGTGCAGAGTGGAGAACCATGGCCCATTTGTAGGCCACTGGATATCCCCTTACAGAAGGATCTCAGGGAGGAGACGAACCAGTCAGGGTGCGATGTAGCAACGATGAAACATACAACTTTCCTCTAGTTCCTAAATGCTTCTTCCCCACCCCCCACCCTCAAATATCACGATCCCAATTCTACCTTACAAATCTGGCTAGACCAGAGGATGTACATTGGTACAGATAGGAACTGGAAACACAGGGAATCCAGGGCTGATGATCCCTTCAGGACCAGTGGTGTGAGTGGCAATACTGGGAGGGTGGAGGGAGGGTGGGTTGGAAGGGGGGAACCAATTACAAGGATCTACATTTGACCTCCTCCTGGGGGACGGACAACAGAAAAGTGGGTGAAGGGAGACGCTGTACAGTGCAAGATATGACAAAATAATAATTTGTAAATTATTAAGGCTTCATGAGGGAGGGGGCAGCGGGGAGGGAGGGGGAAGAAATGAGGAGCTGATGCCAGGTGCTTGGGTGAAGAGCGGATGTTTTAAGAATGATGATGGCAATGAATGTACCAAAGTGCTTTACACCATTGATGTATGTATGGATTGTGATAAGAGTTGTATGAGCCCCTAATAAAACGATTAAAAAAAAAAGAACTCCAGAAGCTTCTAAAAGCAGAGTCTTCCACTGGGCTGCCCGGAGAGGACCGGGCACAGAAACCCCATCAGTGGTATGAAAAGGTGAATGAAAGAACGGGACCTCTGAGCAGGATCTGGAGGAACACCTGTCCGCAGTAGGGGAGTGCTCAGCAGAGTCCTGGGGTCTGTACTTAGGTGGGAGGTTCTGAATCAGCAGACAGTCATTCAGTTCCAAAGTCTCCAATTTGGGAGCGGATATAAAAGTGTTCGAGATGAAAGAAAATGTTTTGACACAGATGGTGGTAACAATTGTATAATTATGCTTGATCTAATTGAAGTATGTACTGGTATAATATCTGTAAGAGCTCCCCAAAAATGATTAAGAAAAAAAATTTACCTGTTCACTTAAAATATTATATACACACTATGATCATTAATATTTTCTGTTAGCCTGGCTAAGTTATTATTCTCAATAGTTTGGCAGACATTGGATTTATTGTTCTTCATTAATGTCACATGTCTGATCTGATGAGCCAATCAGTTGGAAGGGAAATGTCCGAGGTGGGGTAACCTGTAAATAAATGGTTGTGCCGTAATGTCACTCACTCTAGCCCTGGTTCTTCTTTTCCCTTGACCTCCATTTTTGAGAATAAAGCCTGCCACTTGATCTGTACATTTTAGATCGGCCAACCTTCACAAACCAGTGAGCTAGAAATAACTGCTAGTCTTCCACCTGACCTGCAAATTTTAGGTCTATCAGTCCCTGCAAGGATACGAACCAGAATAAATATACATTCTCTGAAGAAAGCAAGTACTAATAACTTAGTAAACTATGTGATTTTATCTTTTGGAGTATAAGGGAACTGATCATCTGTGTGAAGTTAACATCCTCCTCTCCTCTAATTTTAAGCTAATTTTTCAGACTTAATGACAACCTTGACAGATCTATTATCAGTTCCAGCTTTCTCTTACATCAAGATAGCCTTAATTATAATAATGCTTTCAGAAATTAAACTACAAATAATATGCATATTACAAAAACTTGTGGTTTAGTACTTTCTCTGAACTCCTTTATATTGTGGTTTCCTTTTATCACAGCAAAATAATCTCTTTTGCTTCTTTTTTTTGTTTTTAAAAATAATTTAAATTTACAGTTACTGTACTAAACCACAGGCCTTATTGAAAAACTTAACCTACAGCTTCAATATTCATATTTTAACTCTTTCCAGATGAGTTCCAGGGAAAAGTGATATCAAAGAGCTAAATTGATAGGAATATATTTGCTAGTGTATCATGGTCAGTTCTCCATGTGATCTTTAACTTTGTGAAATTTTTATCTACTCTGCTTTTTGAAATATAGTTCTCTGAAGTCAGAATTATGTAGTAAATTTACAGTTACTTCACATGTTCTTATCAGGTTCCACAGACAAAATTGCATGCGTATTAAAATATAGCTTGTTGAGAAAAAGGCTCACATGCATTGGTTAATCCAGCATGTTCTGGTGGTTTGCATGTTTCTGTAATGCTGGAAGCTTTGCCCCTAGGATGCCACGTGTTACCATGGATAGCCAGTTTTAGTAGAATTTTAGATGAAAACTGTCTTGTTCATCAAAATGATTTCAAGATATATGCTGAAATATAATATTATATACAATAGGAAAATATATATGACTATAAGAATACCAACTATTATTCATATTTCTTCACAAATGACTGAATCGAAAATAAAGAAACCAAATAATTCTGTCAAATTTCCAATGTTATATTGATCAAACAAATAAATCAAAATGCCTTGACAAGTACAGGTGACTGAAATTGGAAAGTTTTAAAGCTAAAGGAAAGATCAGAGTAGGAAATGACTCTTTCCATTCTAGCCATATCGCTCCATTTTGTAATATATTATGAATCCTAACTTCTGAACTTGTGACTATAGCTCCATTTTGGAATGAATTTTCTGTTTTGCTAATGAGGCAGAATTAAGATAGGATATATTTTGAGTTCCTTCCTTACCACACGGTCTGACTTAAGACATAAAGATTTGTTCCCTTGGCAGAATGGTCTACAGTTTAAACCTCCATCTTGGACATCTGGGTTGAAACGAAACTAACTCTCTGGTCCCTATTATGCTTTTTTCCCAGCTGCCTCCTTAATTGGGAAAAGCAGGAAGATTTTCACTGACATGGCTGAGACTAGACCTACCCTGCCTAAGATGAGGATGTGAGAAGGCAAACACACACCTCCATGAAAACCTCGCATATGGGAAAATGCCGCCTGTTATGCCCCGTGCTTCCCAACGGACGATGTGCAGAAGACGAGCGCTGATGATGACCATCAGGCAGAAGCCAGCTACTATCTTCAAAACTAACTAATAAAGGAAAACGACGGCCCCAGGGTTTGAGGAATCTTCTTGACCTGCACGGAACAATTTTGACAATTGCTCTCTTGTTCTGGATTCTGCATTGTCTCCATTTGATCTTTGGCTGTTGGGACCTGAGCTACCAGCCTATCACCCGACCTGATCCAGCAGCTTCTACAGCCTTGTAACTCAACAGACCACGTTAATGTGGAGGAAGACATCCTTCCAGATACAGGGTGAAACTTTGGATTTGAGCCATCTCCTTGCTAGTTCACAAATTCCATGAGACGTTTAAACAAAAGGAGGGACCCTGGCACACACAGGAGTAAGCAGAGGGAAGGATTGAGGGCTGATCTCAGGGACAATAAAGAGCAGAGCTTTTTGGAAAAGTCAGACATTCGAGACATCTCTAACTTCCACCTCATAGAGACCAGCTATGCTAAAGGAAATTGTTTCTGCAGAGATAAATATTTATCTCGAACAATATTTACCACAAAGTCATAGCTAGTATTATTCTATTATTTTTTTAAATTACATTAAATTGTCATGAGTTGGTTGTTAGTATGCACATTTGCACACAAATAAACTGAGGATACAATCATAAAACAGCGTGATAAGGGTCCTAGAATTCCATGCGGAAGAAGATACAACAAGAAGCAAAAACCTGTCAGTATGCTGGTTGCTGCCTAATTTCTCTACCACATTCCCTCAGGAAAGGGTCTTACCTTTTCTGTTTCTCTTTATTAATCTCTTCAAAATCCCCTCGTAACTGGCTAACCCACTGAAGGTGCTCCCCTGTACATCTTACTTATTTCTGTTGCTTTCATAGAAGCAATTGGTACATGGAGATGGAGGTGATTCTTCACTCCACAGACTATGTATGAACCTTACTCAAAATTCTCACATAAATTCTACTCTTTCATTAACCCAAGAATTTAAATCACATAATATACTATTTAAGTCTGATTTAGTTGCGCCTATTTATCATTTTTTAAATTGACTCTTTCTTAAAGCTTCTTAATTGTAGGGGATTTACATCAGCCAGTGCATTCTGCAGAGGGTCTTGAACACAGCTGTGTTTAATAAATCCTGTTTATCGACTTATTAGCAGCTCATGATTTAAAAAGTAATCCTTGAGTGCTTATATTGCCAGAGCCCGTGCTAGTTACTGGAAATGCTGAGAAGTTCCCGAATACAGGAAGAAGACTCATCCACCCATATTTTCTTCTTCCTCTTCTTCATGGAACATGGACAAAACCTCCATTCTGGAAAAACTTAAGTAGCTCCCTGTGTATCTGGAGTTTGTAATGATGGGAGAAAAGGACTTGGCCGTAAAAGAAATTCCCGCTTGTGTTTTTC
Source organism: Echinops telfairi (assembly GCF_000313985.2). Lineage (NCBI taxonomy): Eukaryota > Metazoa > Chordata > Mammalia > Afrosoricida > Tenrecidae > Echinops > Echinops telfairi. The sequence continues at coordinate 867,664 of NW_022111368.1, forward strand.
TAAGACCCATCAGTCGCCTCCTTATTCAGTGAATTGACAGAGCCAAAACAAAGTATCATTTATTAATGTACCCCAAAATGAAAAGAAGTTATTCTTTCAACCTTTACAAGAAACTCCTTCTGATTGCCCTTACTCTTTTGTGCCCCCTTAATCCTCGATTGTGTAAAACTCATGTTTCCTATTTTCTCTTTCCCTCTCACTTATTGTCTGCTGATAGCTCTCATTTATTATATACTTACTTTGCACCCTATTTTCTAAGGTATCTCTTCAATCTTTTGCTAAATACCACTTCTGAACTCATTTATTATTATTATTTTGCTGTTTTAGTCTATGTATTTTTCACATCTTTCCTACCTCCATTTCCTCAGTTTCTTCTTCACAGACAAGGTCCACTTTCGAAATGCTTTCTACTTTTTTCTTCCTTTATTTAATTTTTTTTTAATTTGGCAACCTTTAGCTTGGTATCTTGGATTTCTTCTGATGTCCTCAGGTACAGAACAGCCTCAATTTACTTGTCCTTTCAAAGTTAACCAGTAAAATGTCCTCATAGAAGTTTCACTCCATGAAATGATAGAATATCATGACTCAAATGTCAATTTAACCCAGAAAAATTTCTCCATTTAGTGAACATTCCAAACCAAACTCACTGGCTTCAATTAAATCTGCCTATAGCCAATAGCATAATGTAAAACAGATATGTAGCAAAAGAGTTTCTTATGTTATTCCATTTTTTAAAATTGATGCTCTCAAAAATAAACAAAACCATCCAGTTGAAGCTCTCTCCTGAGTGATGCTGTAGTTACACCAGGTAGAACTGCACCGCTAGGTTTCCAAGATGCTTTGCCAGAATAGAAAGTCTTTTCTTTGTCTTGTAGAGCAAGTAACACTTTCAAAGTGTTGACCAGTGCTTAACCACTGCACTACAAGGACTTCTAAAAAATGTAGATCCTACACATTATAATTTGTTAAAAACTTAATTCTTACATGGAAGGTATAGGTCTTATGTTGGCCTTACCTTATTGTCATAAAGTAAAAAGGGGAGTTATTTATGATTATTATGAGTTTACCAAATGAGGAGCATTAGGTGATCTTTTAAGGTAATGTATAAAGAGAGTAATCCAATCATTTAACCAAGTTTTGTAGTAATAGAAAATTGGTAGCAGATTAAAGATGGTCCACATCCCTTGACATTCTTTCCACTAAGATGTGAAAACTATTTTCTCTCTCCTTGAATCTGTGTAGAAGTTGTCACAGTTTGGATAAATAGAATATGGCAGAAATGGTGCTATATCACATTTGTAACAAAATCATTATTCTAAGAGAAAGTCAATGTTTCTTATGCAGACATCCTCAAGGAGAAGAAGTGAGATCCTAGCCTAGAACTGGGGTTGAGGACTTTGGCACTAGTCAGTACCAACTTACTAGCCAGGTGAGTGAGGTATGGTAGAAGAGAGTTCTCTGGACCTAGCTGAGCTTCCTCAATTAACTTGGGAAATAGAGGCCAGTCTTTATGGAGTCCTGTATAAATTATAGAACAAAATAAAGGATGATTGATATTCTAAGTAATAGAGCAAGTAAAACGAAGTCCATGCCCTTCTTTCAATTATCGTCTACCAACTATTTCTTAAATAGGCAAGAGAAGATTAAACAAAATAAAGTTTGACAGCTCATTCATATATTATACAACTCAACAATTCAATCATGTCGAGAAGAGTTGTACCATCATTAGCACAATCACTTTTAGAACAGTTTCTTCTCCCTTGTCCTTCTTGTTATTCATGTATTTTTTTTAATTGTGCCAAAAATACCCACAACAAAATATCCTCCCATTTAACAACTTCTACATGAATAATTCACTGTCATTGACTACACTCTTCCTGTGTACAACCAGTACCATCACCATGAAAAGAAACTCCATGTCCCCTGCTTGATGTGATTGAACTATAGAACAATATGATATATGTATTAACTCCCAATAAAATGGTTTTGGAAAAAATAAATAAGACTGGTGATCACATAAATAAATAAATAAATAAAAGCCCCAAACAGCCAATGCTGGAGAGGATGTGGAGAGATTGGTACATTTACACGCTGCTGGTGGGATTACAGATTGTACAGTCACAAGGAAAAATATTTTGTGAAGCTGCAAATAGAAATACCATATGACCCTGTGATAGCGCTACTCCACGTATAGCCCAAAGAAATGAAGAACAAAATATAAATGAATATATTCACATCCAAGTTCATTGCAGTGTTATCTACAATATCAAAATGATAGAAACAACCAAAATCTTGTTTGTGGAGGAACGGATGAAAAAACTCTGGGGCATGCCAAAAGAAACGGTCAAACATCTCATTACATGAATGAATTTGGAAGATGTGTTCAGCAAAAAATTAGTTAACCTCATAACAACAAGATTGCATGACACCACTAATATCAAAAGGAAAAAAAGAAAAATGATTTTCAAATAACAACCAGCGGGGATGACCAGTGGGGGTGTGGGAGGAGTACCAAAGGATGGGGAGAGAGGGAAGAAAAAGGAGGGAAATGCCCTTTCAAAATGAAAGCCCAGTTAATACGATTATAATTCAATTTACCCACCAAAGCCTCAGGATGGAAGCCTGACCGACAACCTGTGAAACATGAATGACACAACCAGGCTTGATGACGGCAAACAGAACCTGAAGCACTTGCAGATGAAAACTAAATACGGAAACCTTTTTGTATCGATTAAAGCTCCAAGTATAGAAAACCCAATTTCCCATAATTGGATGGAGAGCTAACATAATGAGAAGTGGAGAAAAGACTGAAATTGGCAAAGGTTACATTTTACTTGGATCCACAGTCAATGGCATGGAAGCAGCAGTGAAGAAATTAAACATGTTGCTTGGGAAACACTCGTGCACAACATCTCTCTAAGTATGAAAAAGCAAAGACGTCACCTTGAAAACCGAGGGGCACCTGGCCCAAGACACAGTAATCTCAACCTCCTCGTATACACGTGACATTGAACCTCGAATAAAGAATATGAAAGAAAGCTGGCTGCATCTGAATTATGGTGTCCAGAAAGTATATCGAAAGTACCATGAACCAAATGTGTCTTGAGAAGTACAGGCAGAATGTCCTTTGAAAGTAATAATGGCAAGGCGAGACATCAACTCACACTTTGGGCACTCTCTAGAATAGGACATCCTGCTTAGTAAAGCTGAGAGTCTTCCAAAAAGAGATGAGCCGACAAAGGCTGCAAAAATGGGCAAGCATATAACAATTGTGAGGATGGTACAGTGTTTCACCTTGTGTATAGCATCGCCCTGAGTTGGAATCAATTGGATGGCACCTGATGAAAACAACATATAAGGGAAGACTACCGCCCATGGTATGAATCACAGCATAACCTAAAACAAAACCCCTCTGACCTGAACTAGGACACAACCTCATGGCATCATGATCAAAAGCTACAATCTGCAGTAATCAAGGATTTCATTTTATTGGATACCCCTCAATGACCATGGAAACACTACCCAAGAAATCACATGACCTATTTCTTTGAGCAAATGTGCTACGAAAGAACTCTTTAACATTAAAAAAAATTCACTTCGAGAATCCAAGCCATGTTTAATTTTGTTTTGTCGTGATCATTTCCTCTGACCTGGTGGTGTCGTGGTTACACACTGGCTGCAATCTGCACGGTCGACATTTGGAAACCACCAGCAGCTCCGCAGGAGAAAGACTGGGCTTCCTCCTATTGTAAACCATGAACCCACAGGGGTCCACCAAGAGTCAGCATTGACTAGATGCCAGTGAGGGGTTTGAATTTTGTGTGCATGCATGTGTAGCTGAACAATGGATAAGGAAGCCTAAAGACCAATTGATGCATATGAATAATGGTACTGGCAAGGAATATTGAATATCCCATGGAATTCCAGAGGAACAATCAAATCTGTCTTGTAAAAAGTACAACTCCAATGCTCTTTAGAAGCAAGGATAGCGAATGTTCATATCTCAACTACTTTGGACATGTTATCAGATGGAACCAGCCCATGGGGAGGAACATCAGGTGTGGCAAAGTAGGGGGTCTGCAAAATAGAGGAAAACCTTAATGAGATAATTTGATATTGCAGCTGAGACAATACTCTCAAATGTAGAAATGATTGTGACACTGTAGTAGGACAGTACAGCATTTTGTTCTGCCATCCAGAAAGTCACTGTGAGTCAGAACTAAGTGAATAAAAATGTTATTTTCTAAAAATTATCTCAGAAAAGAAAGTCACCTTGTATTTAAGCCCTAACAAAGGTCTCTTGTATTACAGAGCACTTTTTCAATTATATTATTTTCAACCACAAAGTACTGTTTGGGGGAAGACATGGGGACCTGAAACCACCGCAATCAATGCTGGCTGAGAATGCTTTAAAGGTCACCTAAAGCGAAAGGGAGACAGAAGCGGAGAAATGGGATATTTATTTCAGATGGTTTTAGGATTATTGCATATTTGCAAATACTATTTATCATTATAAATAAGAATACAACACATATGTGTATTGAAATACAGTGTAGTAGACATGTTGTAACATTATGGAGTATGTGAACTTGCTTTTTTTCCTTTTGCAACAGTTGTATTGGCATATAATTCACATGTCATACAATTCAATAGTTGAATCACATCAAGAAGAGTAGTATAATAATCACTGCAATCGGTTTTAGAACATGTTTTCATTTTTTCACTCATAAATATTAGCTCACAATTTTCCCCCAACCTCCTCTAACATTGCCCCAATTTACTGAATCTATAGATTTACCTTTCCTGGATTTCATATACAGAAAAGACTAATTAAAAAAAACTAACAATAACAAAGTAAAACATAAAAATTTCAATCACAAAGAAAACAGAAAATGTTAAAAGCTAGGAAGATTTAAGTGGACCCTAAGGAGATCAAATAATCGAGTGCTATATTGTAACCTACCTGTATCTGCAACAATCCACTTTCCAATGCATTGTCCACATTAGCAAGGACATTCCCATCCCTAGTCCATGTTCAAAGGGGATTTACCACTGGCTTAATCCACAGTTAGATTCCCTTCATTTTTTCCTAAATGGATCAAAAGGGAGATCAAATGAGAAGACACTACATTTTAACCAAGCTAAATCTTCCATAACTGGCATTACAGTGTTCTCTATCTCATAGGAGGACTATTTCACCCCCTTCAACTATGATCAGAGGTGGTTCATGGCAGGCTTAATTCATGTGTGGACCCTGCAAATGAATTTTGGGCTTCCCTTGTCAACCATTGCCTTCTGAAAACAATTTAACTCTGATACCATTCCCTCCTTTATATTTGCTCTGGAGCAATGGCAAAGTGGTTATGTATTAGGCTTCCAGCCCCATCGTCAGCAGTTCGCAACTACCAGCCGCTCTGTAGCTCGGAGGGAAAAAGACAAGGCTTTCAATTGTGTATGGCTGTACCATGCTGAATGTGCCCAATCTGGTCTGAACTTGCATTTTAGAACAAATTAAAACAACAAATTGTTTTAATGTATTGTTAATGGGTGTTCATGGTTTACCATATAATTTCTATTTATGATACCATAGTGACATCCGAAAAAGCACTATATCTCACACAACTTAACTGGGAAGTGAGGAAGAGGAGTGGCTCATGGACTGGATTCAGTGATGCCATACTCTCATGTATAAGCTGCAAGTTTAGAGTTTGAGATAACATTTCTCATTTACTATGATAACGAATTTCAATATGTCGAAATTGAGCATTTATGTCACAAAGAGGTAACATTTAATTATATAGAGCCCTATAATGTGGAGTCAATGCTGACTCATGAGGAGTCCTTGGTTGTCAAGAGACAAAATTGGGATTTCAACATGGATATTTCAGAAGTAGGTTGGCAGGCTTTTTTCTGAAATGCCTCTGTGTAGAGTCCAACTTTCAACTTTTTCACTTAGCAGTTCAATATGCTAATCTCTTGCATCACCCATAGACTTCTTTATTATATATGCATGTGTCACTATGTGATTCACTTCATTTGATGTTTACATATTTCTGTTATTTAAATGTATTCTTGATATTTGAATGTAAAAATATGAGAAATATGTTTCTATTCATGCTCACCTTATAGTTGGCCATTTAAGTAATTCTCTCCCACCTCTTACACCACCAATGATGGGAGACAGAATGTAGCCCCTCAGGAATGGGAATATCTGAACCTCTTATAAACTGTTATGATTTTTCATAAATATCATTAGTGGCAGACTTAATTGGCTATATATATTTTTAAATTATTTTATTGGGGGCTCATACAACTCTTATCACAATCCACACATACATCCATTGTGTCAAGCACATATGTATATTTGTTGCCATCATCATTCTGAAGACATTTGCTTTCTACTTGAGCCCTTGGTTGATGCTCCTCATCTCCCCCCAACCCCCGTCCATGAACCCTTGGATTTGGCTATATATTTTATTAAATTATTGCACTCAACATTGTCCATATATCTTCAGTTATTCTACTCTCAGCCTCTATAATAATAAAAATATCAATAAAACTAGTAATATAAAGTGTACAAACTTAGAATCTGACATTAATAGGAATTTAGATATATGTTAAAAATACAAATGCATCTAAACATAGTGTTGCATCAGTTAGAATATTTATCATTTCAATTTTTCCATATAAGAAAATACTTTTAGTTGTGTGCTATATTAAGGTATAGAAAGCAAATATTTAATAACATCTGTTGTGTCAGTGTATCAAAGTGGTTCTATTTTAATTGCCATATCTATGAAAACATTACATCCTCATAGGACTTTTTAATATAGAGAACAGCTTCTGTCTTCATTTTGTATTTACCAACAAAATCTTCATTTTGTATTTACCAACAAAATGTGTTAAAATATTTATTGACCTTATATATAATTTTACTGTGAATAAAGAACAATTTAGATAAATTTTATGCTCAAAATGCATTTTCAATAAAATATTGTTTTTTAAGCATTTAGACTCCACTGAAGAACTTCCACATGCTATATATACATATATATTCAGTTCTACTATCCCTGTGTTTTGAATTATTTGGGGAGGAATTGATGAGATAATGCCCATGTGTTGTTCATTTGCTCCCTTTTAGGTACCATGTAAAATGTTCTTCCCGCAAAAAAGGTCATATTTCTATGTCTTTTAAGTTGTTTTTGTTTTCTTCATATCCACCTAAGAAAGCAGCATGCAAAATGTGACTATGTATTTTCAACTTCCAGAACAATAATAACTTGTTTCCTAGGAAATAGTGTAAAGGAGAATACTCCTTGTAATCTGCTGTAAATTCGTAGAGACTTAATTCTTGCCAGGTGGTAAATCCATTGTGCTTACTATGAAACTTAGGAACATATAGGCTCCTTTCTAGTTTAAATAAAAATTTAAAACCCTTTGTTGTCATATTTTATAATCAGCTAGGTCTCAGTTCTCATCTAAGTTATTCTAATACGACATTTCTACCTGCATTTCAGACTTCCGTCCCCGCCGAGAGAGCAGTCAGTCACTGCAACATGGGCTCCACCTGGGCTACCTGGGATTGACACTAATCCCTATTGCTTATTTCCTGTGTCCTTGGCCAAGTGTCTCTGTCTTGGTTTCTGGTGCTATCGAATGACCATTATTATAGCTCCTAACTCTAGGTAGCTGTTCAGGAAATTAAATGAGATGATATGACTGCTTTAAAATCATGCCTAAATCTAAAAAAATGCTACATAGTAGTTTTCTTTAGAAATTGCTTAAAATGAACAATCCTTAACTTGCCTCTGTTCACCTGTTCACGTAGAAGGTAACAGGTGGTCATCAGCACAGCTCATTCTGCTTTTGTCTTCAGTGAGAGAGATGCTTGCCACAGGCCAGGATTGAATTTATTCATTTCTCAACTACTTAGCACACTATGCACCAGATCCTGTATGAAATGACAAAAAATTGTTTAAATAAGGCAAGATCTCAGAGCTTAAGGAAGTGATAGCTCATAGGGGGAACTCACAAATATGGAAAGATTAAGCATGATGATAAGCACTTAGGTAGGCATCATTACAAGGTGAAAGAAAGGAAGTATTTTAAAGTACATCCATGGAGGCATGATGAAAGCTAATACTTTAGTTTGAATCCTCACCTCCAATTCCAATTACTAATTTTGTGAACCAAGTCAATAACTTTGCACACTAAACCTCTAATTCCTCATTGCATTATATAGAAGATAATGGTACTTATAGAATTGTTGAAAATTTTATAGGTAGATAGATAGATAGATCGATAGATAGATAGATAGAGTCTGACCTATAACGTTCTCTCAATATTAGCTATTATAGCTAAATATATATATTAGCTATATCTTTATATATTATATATTAGCTAATATTGATAGAGCATTATAGGTTATACTGAAATCAGACGACTGCATGGCATGAAGTCAGAGAAACAGATACAGGATAAAGACCCAGACAACTCTTACCACAGAGTCTGCTTAAATAAGATCAGGCCATGCCCCTGAGGAAACTTCTTCCAATTGCATAAAGGCTGTGACCTGATCCTGGGGGTCCCACTACATCACAGCTGCTGCCTGCTCAAAGAATTGATTGTATTATGTTAGATCACAGCATGGGTGCTTACTGCCAAATTTCTGAGAATGATGGCCCAGCTAAATAGTCAAAAAAACCTATCCAAACTGTCACTTAACCTTTATATGACCAAGATTCTTCCCCAAAGTAGAAATCTATCAATTTTTGATATTGTGTTATTTTTTATAATTTAGATATGCATGTGTGGTGAAGAAAGAATCCCTATCCAGTAATACATAGTTCGTTGGGAAAAATTCAATTTCCAATAACCTTTTACAAGACTTTGGGTCTATTCATGGATAAAGTAAGAGAGGGCAGGACGTCTGTTTGAGGAGGTTTTTGTATGGTCATGTGGCATTTGGGGGAGGAAAAGATTTTGAGTACATGAAAACTCAAAATATGTTTTGATCAAGTAAAAATTCAGATGTTATTAAATATTTGTATTGACATATAAGTAGGCAATTGTGAGCAAATTAATTTCTAGATTTGGGATTTAAAAAAATTACTGACAACAGGAGGTATAGGCTTTCATCCATGGGAAAATTGTGACTGAATATTTAAATGTTAGGATCATCAGTGTGTATTTGGCATTTAATGTCATGTGACTGTATGGAAAAAGTAAAGCTAAAACATGTATTGTTATTGTTGTCCCATGCCACCAAAAATGGGTTACAATTCATCATGACCCTGTATATAAAATACTTTAAGTCTATTATTGGATAAACTAAAAACCATGTCAATTTGTTGAATTGTTTGGATGAACAAATCACTGTTCAATCCTGAGATATCCTCACAATCATTGATATGTTTGAGATTATTGTTGCAACCACTATGTTAAACCATTTATTCAGTCTCTTCCTTTTGGTTGACCCTCTACTTGTCCCAATGGGTTTGGAATCTTTGAAGGCTACTTTATGAAGCATGATTATCTTCCTCCAGAGATTATTATTTTTTTATCAGACTCATGTCCAAAATGCATGAGGTAAAATCTCACTATCCTTTCTTTAAGAAGCATTCTGGACGTATTCCAAGATAAATGTGTTCATTTTTTCTGGAAATTTGTGGTACTTTCAATATTTCCTACTTAAGGCATTGCATAAGTCTGGAAAAACATGGGAAACAAATTGACAGAAACTCATAGGTATGAGAAAGAGTTTTATACAAAGGCTACTAAAGTATCCCATTAAGAAAGCATCCCAACCCAGTGCTGTTCAAGCCCATAAATCCAACATTAGCCCATATGTATGACTAAGTCATATGACCAATCTACAAAGTCCTCCTCCATCTCACAAAACAGAAGCAATGATGCCAACTGCAGGAGGAAAGCCGAATCAGTGAACATGCAAGCATCTCAATGCTGGCAGGGGTCTACACACGGCAGCTCCAGCACCCAGGGCTTCATCAGTGGAGGTCCATGTGACTTCTCCTCAGGATGTCAGGAAGCTGCACCCTGGTCTGACTATCAGAAAGCAAGAGACAGAGAGGTCCAAAGGCAAAGCTCACTAAGCCATTTATCTCTCCGCCCTTGAATTAATCCCACATGCATTTATCGGCTAGGTTGGCACAAAGAAACCTTAAGTAGTTCAGGCATCAACTCTTTTTTAGTATTTCTTATTCATTTCCCAGATTTAGTATTCATATGAGGCAAGTAAAATACCATGATTTGGGCCAGGATCACCTTATGTTACATCCTTGTTTTGAGAACCTTACAAATGTCTGTTGCAGCACATTTGCCCAATGAAATATGTCATTTGATTTATTGACTGCTGTTTTCATGGATATTAATTGTGAATCCATGTAATATGAAATCCTTGTCAACTTCAGTATTTTCTCCATTTGCCTGAGTTGTTTATAGGTCCAATTCATATAATTTTATGACTGAGAATTTACAAAAACAATACCTAATTTGAAAGAGAACAAGTTGGATACTCAAAGATTCATACATGTAGTTCCAGTGTATTCTTAAATCAGTGTTCAGTTTTGGACAGTCTTTTAGGCTTTAGGTTCAGTTACCAGACTGACTTGTGCAAGGACTTCTCCTCTCCTAGCTCAACGGAGGGACCTGCCAATATTGCTCAACTGAGCAGTGTGATTTTAGGCTTAATTCCGCCTTACTTAAGTTGTAAATATGTAATATTGCATTGATCATTTTCTTCATGAATATCAGTGAAGTTATTGTCCTAATTTTTAGTTCCAATAGTAAATGTCAACTCTTCCTTACTCTGAAAGACAAAACAAAACAAAACAAAAATACTGTCCAACAGCTAGAAAAGATTGTAGATGGAATTCACGAGACTGTTTTATGTTCTTATCTGTTATATTTATTTTATTATTTCTTAGTTGAATTTCAGAACATTTGAAAGAATGAATTTTAGTAATTTAAATTCATATCTTTACTAAATATAAATGGATTTTAGAAACTGTTTAAACCCAGAATTTCACTGTTTGATGAGAAGGTAAGCGTGAGAAGCTATGCAACTTGTATCACATGATGATGCTCTAATAAATGAATGATGAAGTGATCAAGGAATTGTCCCTCAGTATCTTACCACATGATTCGCAGACCTTCTATCAAGCCACTCTGTAGGGATACTTTTGTGTGAAAGTTATATTCTCACTTCACTTCCCTTTAATGCAGTGCTATGTCCTTTCTCAAATCATGGAAGGCACTTCATTGTTATCATGTGATCTACCAGGGAAATTGTTAATGAAATGAATCATTTGTTACACAGGCACAATGACCGGGATATGTGCTATTGTTCATGCAGTCCTAAAAATCTCAAGTGCAAAGCAAACCTATTCCTATTAATGTTTTCTTCTCAAAATGTCTTTTTGTTATTGAAAGCAAATATAAAATGCCAGTATCTTTCTTTTAGAATTGTGTGAACATGGTTCTAGTTTAAGTAAATGAAAAGCAGAATGATAGGAAAATCAATAATAGAATTTCCTATCTACTCCATTGCACCCGACACTCCAAAAAAGTAGCAGGTGGTTATTTAGAAATACTTCATTAAATATATATATATATATATACTGTGACCAAGTTTGTTTCCCTGATACTGGAGAAAACACTCAAACTACATATTTAAGTAGATATGAGGAGAACAGAGAATGTAGCAGCACTTTGAATAAAGAGTGGAAAAGAAGGAATGAAAGAAGTAAAGAAGACCACAAATAAAAGGGGAAATATATGCATGGGATTTACACATGAGAGTGGAAGAAGGTCCCTATGAAGAGGAAATATGTCGGTATACCCCAAAAATGAAAAAAATTTAAAACTTTGTATTTTACTAAAACAAACAAAGAAATACAAAACCTTATGGCCAAGTGGAACAAACTACAAATGCACTATGAGCTGACATTTTCATCCATTCAGGAAGTTGAGGAATGTCCAGAGCTAGGTTGGCATTTCACCTGATTTGAAATGAGAAACTCACTCGTACACTTGAGTTTTTCTTACAGCGCTGTCCTTGAAGCTGTGTTCAACTTCACAACAGTCTCTGTGGCCTTTTTCCCAAGCAGGAAACAAAATTTCACAGAAGCATACTGTTCTCTTAAATTGATCATCACAAAAAATGAGGTTCGAAAGAAACTGCTTTTATGAAAACATTCACCGTGACCAGCAAGAATCTTCCCAGGCGATGCCACTGAGTGCATTAACTCAGAATGAGTTGCTAGATGCTTGCCTAGCTGGAAAAATGTGTATTGCAAAAGCTCTGCTCCAAGCGCAATTCCAGGTTTTGGGAGGTACCCCCTCATATAAGATGTCACTGGCATTTGATGATAAAAATAACAAAAACCCTGTGGTCATCTAGACCAATTAAAAGAGGCAAAGAGAAAATTTGTTGCTGCTAGGTTTGACCCTGTAGATAATTATGCAGATAATAAAATATCTAAGAGACTTGAGCTAGCCCAATTCATATAACGAGTAGAAGCACACATAGCCCAGTCATGGGTCATCTTGATGACTGAGCCCATTGAGTTAATGGCATAGGATCATGTCGTTCTGGTGAAGATTCCCCTTGCCTTCCAGCTCCTCAATTTTACCTAGCACTTCACCCCTCCTGAAGACTTGCACAAAGTAAAGAACCTGAAATCTGGAGAATAATCTTAGAAATCACTAGTTTTCGTTGGATAGTTTTTGGACAAAGATTTCCAAATTTTCTTCCTAACCAGTCTTAGTCAAGGAACTGCGCTAAAATTAGTGATGTTGTTTTCAATTGAAATACATGGCATTGCTTTTAGGGTCATGGAAGCACACAAGCTACCCCAGTAACATAGACTGACAAAAGAGGTGGTGAACAGCAGCTAGCATAAAAAAAAATCACTGCCATTGAGTCCATTCTACATCATCTAGACTCCACAAGAGAGCAAAACTTCTCTTGTGGGTTTTGAAAATGGTAAATCTTCATGGAAGTAGAAAGCTTCAACTTTTCCTACAGAGAGATTGGTTGTGCTGACTTGCAGGTGGCAACACAATGCGTCACCCACTGTATTTCTAGACTGTAGTGTTAAGAGGGGCCTAATGGGAAACATGAAGAAAAAGACTCCCTTTAAGCATCAGTATGTGCACCACTGACAAATGGAGAAGGAAGAAAGGAATAGATTGGAATAGATCCGAAGTAAGTAATAAAAGGTGTGCATGAAACAATCCTGGAGGATAGAACTAAACATGCTGGAAAAGGGAAACCAGATGGCTCAGGCCTAAGCAAAAGTTGAATTTTCAAGTATTTAATGTGATTGTTAAACTATTGAAACATTCACTACTGTGTTATATCTGCATATTTTGAATATGGTCTACTCACCTACAAACTTTGTAGTAAAATCAATGCTAGGCTTAAATGGCATGCTAGAAAATGTCCCTAATTTTTCTTAGAGTATGAAGAAACATACTAGAAGAAGCCATGATCTTAATCTACATATGTAAACATTTCCATTAAGGGGCCCTGAACTTAATCTACATATGTAAGTTATACCCTAGGCCAAGCCCAGCATAATGCTAAACATGCTAAGCTTGATGGATTGACTTTGGAGGGGATATTTTAAGTAAATTTATAGATTTATATTTTAGATGAATAAACTGAGAGGATCCTGGCTCAAATACTCTGTCCACTCTATTGTATTTCCTTTCACTGACTCACTAGTAGCGAATGCTCTCATCCCTTACCTGATAGGAAAATAACCACTTCTAAAACTTATTTATATGTTATCTTTGATGGCCATTTTGGCCAGTGTATTTCATACGGTTATTTCACAATATTCAAAACATCTATGTCTATAGCATGTATATACTTTGAATCATCTATCTTTGTACATCATAAACTGTCAGTTTCATATCCATCAGTAAAAACAAACAAACAAAATGTCATTTTTTTGCCTTGAAATAAACATTTTAAGTTAATCAACATAACAAAGAAAAATATATTCTTGCTATATGAATATCTTTTGTTAATTAATGTTTCTTAGAGCATATTTTGGAATTGCTGGATGAAGGCACAGTAAAAAGGGGTAGGTGTGTTCAAAATCAATCAAAACCATAGAGGAAGGGAAGAAAAATGTAAAACTAGCAGTCTAAAAATGCATGGATTGAAATTTTATTTCACTAAAACAAACTTGTACCAACTTGTTAAAATGTGCCTGAAAGCAATCTAGTTCATGGCCCTGAGACGCATATAGTACATCAATTTAAAGAGTCTCTAGGAAAGCAACATGTAATCTGTTAAAATTCAAGCAAGAACAGACATTAGATTGTTGGTGAACCTTGGAGGAAAGAGTGGTGAAATCATTGGTACTTTATGAAAACAATGTCAAAAATAAATCAGTAGACCAAACATAACAATTTGGAAAGATAAAATTATTAATCTGT
>NW_022111368.1:883108-885651 GCF_000313985.2 Echinops telfairi
ATTCTGTGAGTATTTCCATGTGAAATCATTAGACTTTCATCTTACAGTTCTGATTTGGCTCCTTCTTCCTTCATTTTATTTTCCGGTCTTAAAAACCCTTTATTGGGCACCCATTTTTCTTCAGTTAATATCTACAAAGGAAAAGGGGGCAAAAAAGAGCCACACTGACTTGGTTAATTTTGGAAGACTCAGCTCTTTAAGGATGGATAAAATGACTAGTATTATTACGCCCCCAAATTCCTTGAACTTGATGAAGCTTATGTTGAGAAATATAGCTTATATTTTTATTATTATTTTTATTGTATTTTCTATTAATGTTTTGATGATCCCTCTTAAGTACAGGGCATCAGAGAATGTGGACTTAAATTTGTGTCCCTTACATGAGGAAGCTCTCAAAAGCCAGTGACCCCCACCCTATGCCACATCAATTGGCCATAGAATTCTTGACCTTCATGAAGTATAAAAAGCTTTGGCTATGTACCACATGCTAAACCAACAGGCTTGATGGAGGGTCCTGTTTGCTATGATGCAATGGAGCTCAAATTGAATGGAGCATTCTAGCTGAGATAGACTGAGAAGAAATGTTGGATGATCATTCCCAAAAAAAAATTTCCCAATGACAATCTTTTGGATCATGGTTCAATCAATAACTGAACAAGGAAATGGCCCAGGAGCAGGCAGCATGTAATCATATTTTGCATGAAGCTACCACGTGGCATGAAGAGGCAGCTGACTTGCCAGCCGATGACAAGAGCCTGCCCACCACAGGTCAGAATGAGCTGGCGTGAGCCACTACTCTACTTCTGTCTCAAATGAAAGCAATTTTCCAGGTAAGAAGCTTTTCCCTTTTTATAATTAAAATAAACAGAAAAGAATTTTAATTTCCAATATCCTCTGTGTTATAGATTTACAAAAGGCCTAATGAGAAACATAACAGACAGGCCAGTGGTTAGAACACACCAAATTAGAATGACCCTGTCATAAAAATTGCAGTCTCAGTTACCCATGAAGCCCTTCTACTGCATCTGATAGGGTCAGAACGGACTTGGCGAGATTGAGGTGGAAAAATACCCTATGGTGCTGAGTTTTAAAAATAATGAGGCTGAAATTAAATTTATTTTTTAAATAAAAACTAAGTAGGCTCATCATACTATATCTCTGCCTACCTTGCAAATACTTTTTAAGTGAAAGTCACATTTATCATAAATAAATCCTAACAAATCCGGAAACTTCTGTACTGAAAATGAATCAGAATTACTGATAAAATCCGAGGTAAATTATTTAAATCTCTTAAAGACACCAGGTGTTTCATTAAGGTTAGTTTTTAGAGATAATTACTGTTTGGATAATTGAGAAAAGTGATAATAACCTATTTAGTATACATATTTTTGCTCTTTAAAAAATAAAGTCAAAATATGACTGCATAGTTAGACAAAATTTGTTTTGAACTAATCTCAATTCACATTTGTAATCCAAGAAATAAAATATTTAAACACATATTGAAATAAACAAAGTTATGATATCTATTCTCTATTGTTATTTACTTATGGAATTATTCACATTTATTTTTCCTTTTTCACATCCGGAGATTCCACTGACTGCTTTCATTTGTTTTAATACGTCCATGCTTTTTATGTTTTATAAAAATTATCTCAGAATAGTAAATCTAAGTAATTAGCACTTGTATTTTCCCCTAAAAATTTTGGGGAAAACATATTGGCCTCCATCCATTTGGCCAAATTATATGATATATGAATCATACCTACAGAGCTTCTGGTTTATAAGTTAGAGAGATCTATACCTATTCGTTCTTAGACATTGTACCCAATGTGGGGCACATTGGCAATATCTAGAGATATTTTTGGCTGTCAGAAGAGGGACAGGAAGTGGAGCTGCTGGGACTGAATGGATAGAGTCTTGGCATGCAGATAAGCACCCCACAAGGCAAGAAGCAGCACCCCACAACAAAGTACTATCTGTTCTAAAGTTCCAGCAGTGTCAAGATTAAAAAAAAAAAAAAAACTTTTCACAAGTCATTTTAAAATCACAATGAGAATGATTATAGTTGCATTGTACTGATTTAATTATGTTTTATTTCTACCTTAACGACTCTTCTCTTACTGCAGGGCTTGATTCAAGTTGACATCTCAAAAGGAGTTGTTCTACACATTTTTGACAAAGTAAAAAATATTCCCTAAACAATCCCCTGCATGCTGATATTCTAAGTATAACATTAAAGATACTTTATTTAACCATGTTTTTAATTCTAACACTACAATCTGCTTCAGGCCATCTGCTTTTCTGACAGTTATTTTCAACTCTTCCAACCCCCCACCAGATATATTACCAATAGGAGAATTCCAAAATATGTAATAAATAGTGGGAGAAATACTTGTTTATTTTTGATAGCTTTGAACATTCGATTATATTTTTAAATGAGGAATAGCAGAAGTATTGGCATATATACTAGATGGGCATAATAGGTATTGTGCATTATTAACAAATGCAATAATTATGAATTACAACTAGTACAGTTACTACTA
>NW_022111368.1:886630-887705 GCF_000313985.2 Echinops telfairi
AAATGCCTTGAAAAATTTTCCAAAGGAATACATTTTCCAAAGGAATAAATTTCTAAAACAATGATGTTTTCTTCTACCAAATTAACCATAAAGTAAAAAGTACACTTGAGGTTAGAATGGTTGTACAATGTAAACTACTGTTTTCTTTTTGAAAAAGTACAGTCAGAATGCTCCTTAGAAATGAGTATGGTGATATTTCATCTCCTGTACTTTGGAGATAGTTATCACTATCGGGAGGGTCAACCCCTGGAGGGGGGCCTAACGCTTAGTAAAGTACATGGGCAGCAATAAAGAAGTAGCGCTTCAAGGAGCTGGATTGATAGAGTGGCTACAACAATGGACTCGAATATGTCTACTATTGTGATGATGGTGCAGGACCATGCAGTGTTTCATTCTATGTCACATCGGATCACTATGACTGGGCACGGACTCAATGGCACTCTGCTTTCTGAATATCCCCTACAATATCTCTAGCTTCTAATATCCATCACAATGGCTACTGAGAATCAACAAACAAAATTAATGATTAAAAGGCTTATTAAAGAAGTTAACAAGTTTAAATACCAGTTAGCCGAGGTCAGATAGCTGTTTATCAGGACATGTTACAAAGTACTTTCAGGTCTACCAACACGGTTGAACAGAGTATAATACTCCACTATCAGCCTCAATTCGAAGGCATTGAGCTCAAGCTCCTTGAGTCTGGAAACCCAGCTCCCTTACTAATTGCCCAGAAGCATCCTACTCTGCAAGCCAACCTCCTGACAATTGCACTCAGCTTTACTTGCTCTGTGGGTTAGGAAGTCCCTCACTATGTGCCATGCTCTGGCTCCTGGTTTTGCTCCTGATCCTCTGATGTTAAAGCTGTCCTCTGGATCCAGAAAGTTCACTTTGCAGGGACTCCACTCCTGGCTCCACTCCTGGCTCTTACTTGTAATGAAATCCCTTCTCCTGCTTCTCAGTGGGCTCCGTTTTTAACACAGCAAGATGGCACCCCAGGGAACTCGGTTTACAATTACTCACAAGTGAATTCTATCAGCATATTCCCTCATCATCTTAATTTACCCATGTAGGAGAA
>NW_022111368.1:888107-890251 GCF_000313985.2 Echinops telfairi
AAAATAGAGCCAACCTTGATGACTTCTATGGAGCTCAGTGTTGGGAACCTACATGCGATGGTGGAGCAAGACTCAGAGGGCAAGACACAGTTGCAAGCATTAGTTAAGAATTGGCACATGGAAGGGACACATGAAGAACCTAAGAAAATATGTCATTAAAAATAAAAGCAATATCAATATTATTGTCATTGGTGAATGGCAATGGACTGGAACAAGCCATTTTTATTTGCATAATGATATGATTTACTATGTGGGACAAGAGTAATGCAAGAGGAATTACATTGCATTCCTCAAAAGAATTAAGTTTACTACATCTGAGTGAAGATATTGTCATTAGTCAAAACAAAGTCATGAGCCAACTATAAAAGATCTTCAGTTCAGATGTAGATTGAGGCTGAAGCTAACAAAAATGAAAACAATTTTACAATAGCAAAAGTAGAACTTTGTGTATATCCCACCTGAATTTAGAGATCATCTTGAGAACTGATTTGACACATTGAAGATTAATGACAGAAGATTAGAGATGTTTTTGGATGGCATTAAGAGTGTCACGCATGAGGAAAGAAAAAGCCCTACTCAATACTCATCTTCATGAAGAGATCTCTTACAAAAGGGATGTGAAGAGATAAGATGGTACCTGACTATCAGAGGGAATAGCATGTGGGGTCTTAAAGGCTTGTCTTAAAACAAGCAGCCATCTAAATGAGATGTCAACTAAATCCACCTGGAAGAAACATACCAGTCTGTATGATCCAGGGATTGTACATACTGCAATTCAAATCTAAAGGAAGAAACTGTATCAAAGTTAAAAATGTTGAACACCCAGTTAGCAGATTGCTCTGCATAACAGGGGAAGCTCCAAATCCATTTGCGGAGGACCCACATAGACTAAGCCGCCAGTGAATTCCCTCTGATCCTAGTACGGGAAATGAGTAGCCTTGTTATCAGACGGCATTGCAACATTGAAAAACCAAACACAGATTATAGGGTTAGGTTAAAATGTAACACCATCTCATCTGATCCCCCTTTTTACCCATTTTTAAATTCTTTCAGTCTTTACTATTTTATGTTTTTAAAAAATTTAGACTTTGCTCTGTTTTGTTTTATCATAGCAGCTGGTTTTTCTGTTTGTTTCTTGATTTTCCTTTGTATGATTTTCTGAAATCCAAGGAAGGTAAAGGTATAGAAACAGTCATTGGATTAATAATTACATAAAGACATGGCAGGGGAGGTGAGGGAGAAGTGGGGTACTAACCACAATGAAAGAAGGAAATGTTCTGCAATTTATTGTAGTGATTACTGAACAAATCTTAATATTATTGAACTATTGAACTGTATGATATGTGAATTATATGCCAACAATATTATTAAGAACACAGGAAAGAGATAAGATCAAGGTGGATGTACAACGAGTTGCTAACCTTAAAGGGAGCAATAATGAAGTGAAAGAGCTTAATAGAAAGTTTCAGAGGCAGCTGGAGAAGACAGGGTCATGTATCATATTGAATGTGCAATGACATGGCATTATAGACCCGATAGCAAGGAACACAGCCAATTGATCTTAAGTTGATCAGAATGAAGGGAAAACATCCAGCCTAAAGTTACAGCATTGCATAATGCCATGGGGAAAATATTGTAATGTGCAAGAAGCATCCAAATAAGATGGAAGAAATATCCATAGTCATTGCCCCAGGCCTATCTATCTTTTGACAAACTCCAGGATAAATTCACAACAGCCACCTTATACTTGATAGTTAAGAATTTAACTTTTGTTCTGTATAGGGTTCCAAAGCCATAAATGTTTACACAACAGTCAGCCACATATTCTCTCTGCAGTGAGGGTGTGGGGTCCTAACCACCCATCTTTGTCTTAGCAATCAAGAGCTTAACCACTCTCAATAAGCCTCTAGAGATAGATTTATAGATAGATATACATGTGTTTATGTGCTGTCTTCCAAGAGCTTCTGGAAAAATCAAGTTAAAAAAGAATTGTTCTGGGAACATTTTGAACCCTCTCAAGTATTTGTGTATATATACACATGCACATTCATATATATGTACACATACACACATATACAAATGTACATATAATGTTGTTGTTAGGTACCCTCCAGTTGGTTGCAAATGGAAGAGATGCTATGGAA
>NW_022111368.1:890968-892505 GCF_000313985.2 Echinops telfairi
AGCTTGGTCATCTGCATATCAAAAGTTGTTAAACTAATAAGCCTTCCTCCAATCCTGATGTCCATTCTTCTTCATAGAACACAGCTTCTATGATTATTGACTCATCATATAGATTCAATCTTTATGATGAGAGGATTCAACACTGACACACACTTTTCTTGATTTTAAAACATGCAATATTCCATTGTTCAGTTTGTCCAACTGCCTCCTGATCCCTGTACAGGTTCCACATGTGTATAAGTGTTTATGAACTGATGGACCCTCACTGTGCAGCGATGCAAAGAGTTTGGTGGGAGGAGCTCCGTCTGGAGTGGTGGCAAAATAATCGTACTCGACCCACGCTTTGTAGCAGTCTCCGGAAGGTGGAGCCCTGTAGCATGGAACAGCGTGGCATGGCAAAGCTGTCCACCTGGGTACACAGGTTGGTTTCTCCCACAGGTACTACAGGCTATGTGGTTAGACAGGGCACCTATCTCGGGCAACATGCTGTTCCGACCACCAGGACCACTAGGAAGAAAGAGAGAAGGGCCGGCCTCCAGTGAGCCATTTATCTAGATCACACCTCCAAAGGGGGTCACCAAGCTGTTACCTGATTGACAGGTTAAACTCCACCCGAATCTTTTTACAGGTGCCATCTTGGCCCAAAAAGTTTACTATCACATCCTGTCATTGTCAACAAAACATCTTTTTGGTATTCTCTGCTTTCAGTCAAGATCAATATGACATCAACAATTATATCTCTTATTACAAATCTGAATGCAGGCTGACTCTCTAGCCGCTTCCTGTTAATGTAGTAGTGCAATCATTGATGGATGTTCTGCAAACATTTTACTTCCATGTGAAACCAGTGACATGTTTCTATGATTTGAGCATTCTGCACAGCCACCTTCTTTTGGAATTAATACAAATAGGTGTCTCTTTCAGTTAGCTGACCAATTAACCAACTTCCAAATTTGCTAGGACAAATGAGTGAGTGCATCCAATGCCTGAGCAGCTTATAGAAACATTTGAAATGTCTTCTATTAATTCTTGGAAGCCAGTTTTTGGTGGGTATTTTCGGCGCAGCTTGGACTTCTTCCTTCCGCACCGTTGGATATTGCTCTTCTGCTCTTGAAATGTTTGAATGTCGATCAGGTGTTTTTGGTACAGCAAGTCTGTGTGTCCTCTCGACGCTTCATGTGTCATTCAATATTTTGCTCATAGAAAACTTTCAATATTACAGTTCAAGGCTTTAAGTATTAATTTAGTTCTTTGAATTTAAGATGGCCAAGTTCTTATTTTTGCTTTTCTAACTGTAGGTCTTTGTAAATTTCATTGTGATATTTTGTTTTTGTCTTCTCAGAATGCCCTTTGTGCTTAATGTCATCCCACAGTTCAGCACATATTCAGTCAGTTGTGCTTAATGCAAGAAATCTGCCCTTGAGATGTTCTCCAAATTTGGTTGAGATATATTCAAGGTCATACTTAGACTCTTGTGAACTTGTTTCCATTTTCTTCAACACCAACGTGAATTTTCAGAAACCAAACCAAACTCACT
>NW_022111368.1:893464-906228 GCF_000313985.2 Echinops telfairi
AACCTCCTCCCTGTGGGATGGGCAACAGAAAAGTGGGTGACAGGAGATGCCAGGCAATGTAAGATATGATAAAATAATAATGTATAAATTATCAAGGGTTCATGAGGGAGGGGGGAACAGGGTGGGAAAAGGAGGAAGGGGGTGGGGAAAAAGAAAACTGAGGAGCTGATTCTAGAAGACAAAGCAGAAAGCGAGAGTTTTGAGAATAATGAGGGCAACAAATGTATAAGTGCGCTTTAAACAATTGATGTTTGTGTGGATTGTGATAAGAGTTGTATGAGGCCCAATAAAATGATTTTTTTTAAAACCCAAAAACCAAAAATGCATTGAAAAACAATTGTTTCCCAACAAATCTTCTAGATCTAAAAACTTCTGATGGTAGTCTTTTCATTTTTCTAACCCTTCACTGAATGATTCTGAGATCTTTAATTTACATATTGTGAAATAATCATTTTGGTCTCATAAAAAACAAACAAGCACAACTTTTAGTTTGTGAATTAAAAAGAAGTTTGAAGGAGTAAGACTCGGGCTGTAGGGTGGGTGGGATAAGGTTTCTGAATCACTCATAGGATAGCCCTTGCTTCCCTAAAAAATGCCATAGTGGAAAATGATTCTTCAGTGCATCTTTTGACCTTTTCCTTACCTGTACAGGTTTCAATTATCTTAAAGAGTCTTCCTAAGAAGTCCGCATTATCATGTGTGTCCTTTGTAACAAACCCAGAAAACTGTCACCATCACTTTCTAAGCTGACCTGCTTACCTTTCCTATATTTCTCAGGTCTTCTTGCCCTCAAGTCTTAATTGCTTAATTCTTCTCAAAGCTGTTGTTGTGTGGGACAGAATTTTCATAAATGATGGCAGAGCTCCAGTGATTTAGGAAGATGTCCAGAAGAATTTTGTTAAAAATGTTGTTAGCACCAATCTCAAGATATTTTTTCGCATGGCACAGAGAATTTTCTTCTTGTGAAGGTACCGTAAGAAGACAAAGACAAATGCATTACTGATTATCTACTTATCACCTTTAGACACCAAGAGACCCCTTTGAACATGTTTGAAATAAACACGTGCCTGTATGAACGAGAACCACACCAGCCATACTTTTCCTCACCCTCATTCACATGTATCTACATGAGCCCTAGTGGCTGAATAAGTACATCTCTTTTCATTATTTTACTATCACTTTTAATGTTTATTATCCTTATTAGGATCAGTTTTCCTTTTCTGATAAAATTAAAGCGCCACTTAATGTAAGCACTAGGCATTATCATTTATTATAAAAAGAGTCAAATGCCATTTCACTTTGCATGTTAAAGGGAGAAATTTCCATCAACAATTTCACGTTTTTATCCACCATCTGTGTGATGATTTTACATCATTTCTTACATACCGTGTCTTTGATAGGCCTTATTTCTGATAAGCAGAAAATAAAATGAAGCTCTCATATGCGATACATTACAGAGGAGGCTTGGAATAAATATAGTAGACTTAATTGTCCCTTTTCACAGACCTGACAAGGCAGCTGTTGGAAGGCTCACTTATGAATCTTTGTTTCGGATGAAATTCCAAATGATGAAGCTTCAGTCTGTAATGACAAAATGTGCTCTCTGGTCAACTGGAAGGAAGTGTTCCCCAGGCTTCTGCCATAGATGCATCAAGAATTAAAAGAATATGAGATAATTTAGAATGATGGATAATCATTTTGTGCCACTGAATTTTAAATCAACACCTGGGTTAGGCATGGCGAGTGGAATACGAAGCCAACTACATTCACGGAAGCCGTAGCATTTGCTTTTAATATTCATAAAGTTTTAAAATTGAAGCTGCACAATATGTTCCATCACAGGTGGCACTTTAGAAAATTATGTCATATGATGGAAAATCAGCAGGTGTATGCCTAGTACCGTGCCAAATAAGTGGGACACAGGGACGGGACTAATCTGTAAAGGAAACAGAAACAAAGCAAAAAATACTACAAAAATGGATGCATAAATTCCTGTTACAAAATTCAAAACATCTAACATTCTAAATCGCATATAGCAACTTAATGTCAGGAGATAAGTTATATATGTGGAAAATATGTGAAAAAAATCACTATGATCAACAACAGAAAATGTCAAATGTATTAAAACAAATAATATATAAAACTTATTCTGGTCTTTGATTTTTCTCAATTATTTGCACTCAGACACACATTCCATTATCTTTGATATTTCCTTTTATGTCCTTGTTACAATTGCTGAGCGTTTTCTGCTCATATACACCATTAAAATTGAACCAATTATTATGTTCCCTTTAGACATTGATTTTCTCTTACAGTACTTTAGTTGAGATCCATCCCTTTTGATACGTGGATCAATTGTCTGTTCATTTTTATTGCTGACGAGTATTTCATTGTGTGAGTGTATCAAGGGTTTTTTAAGTCATTCATTTGGTTGTTTAGAGTTTGGGGCTCTTAAAAACTAAACTATGAACTTTCTTAGTCAAATCGTTTTAGGACTTATAGTTTCATTTAGCTTTGATACATGGTGAGTACATTAGTCTGGGTATTTTGGAGAAACAAATCCACATCAACTCATGTATAAGAGAGAGTTTTATATAAAGGTTAAGTGCGCATCAAGAAAATATCTCAACCCAGTGCTGCCCAAGCCCACAAATCCAACATTAACCCATATGTCCAACACCAATCCACAAAGTCCTCCTCCATCTCACAAAATAGAGGCAACAATGCTGACTGCAGGAGGAAAGCTGAGTCAGTGAATGTGTAAGCATCTCAGCGCTGGCAGGGGTCTCCACATGGCTGCTCCAGCACCCAGGGTTGCATTAGGGTAGGTCCATGTGGCTTCTCCTTGGGGATGTCTTGCAGGAGGTCAACCTTGCAAACTGGAGTAGGGAGGTGCTAAGACAGCTGCACCCTGGTGCGACCACCAAGCAAGAGACCTGAGAACTCGAAAGGCAAGGTTCAACAAGCCATTTATCCCTCTGCCTTTCAATTAGCGCCACATGTGTTTATCGGCCAGGTTGGCATAATAAACTGACACAGTTAGTAATAGAGGCATTGGGTTATTCATTGAATGTATGATTACTGCAGAAAGAAGTTGCCATCCTTTTTATCAAAGTGTCTGTGCCTTTGACACTCACTCTGGGAAAACAGGAGGTTGCCAAGTGGTCTCCCTGGTTGCCAGCTAGTCAACCCCAACTTGTGAGACCCTCCATGAGACAGAAGACCTGGCCCTTTGGGTTTCCAAAATTAAATATTTGTGATGGACAACCTCATCTTTCTCCTGTGGTCTATTGTTCTGCCTCCTCACTAATATATATATATATATTTATTTCATACTTTCCACTGGATGTGATGTGACATTGAACTAAGACTCTTATATATTCAAATGATATTTTATATGTTTTTGGATATCATACATAATTCTGTATCAGGAGTATTGAAGCCTTTTACACAATTCTTTTTTCAATTTTTATATCTTTTATCTGTTGACATGCAGGAGTTGTTTGTGTATAGAAATGTATCTATCATCTTGACTTTTAGGATAGTTCTTTAGATAGGTAGAAATTTTTTTTGATAGGTAGACATTTTATTATTTTATTTTTTATTTTTAGTGAGTGAGTGAGGGTGAGGCAGTGAGAGAGTGAGACAGTGAGAGAGTGAGTGAGTGAGTGAGTGAGACAGTGAGAGAGTGAGAGTGAGTCAGTGAGTGAGTGAGACAGTGAGTGAGTGAGAGTGAGAGTCTATAGGTAGACATTTTAAAAGCAGAAAATGTTCGATGTATCTTTCTGTTCTCTTCTATGAGCAGTGCATGTGTGTACATGTGTTTGTATTGTGTGTGTGTGTATGTGCATGTGACAGGGGCATGGCGAAGGATTGAGAAAGAAAACACAAAATCCATCGTCGTGCTTGAAAGAAGAGAACAAGTGTCAGGAAATGCTGGGAAATGTCCATTTCCAGATTCCAAATGGTGTCAATAGAGAGGAAAGACAGCCGTGCTCTTTTTGCTGTCTGGGTCAATAACATGAGTTTTGGTTTCCTTTATATAGACTCTTCTAAGAAACTATAAACAGTTTATCAAAACTGTGTTAAGAATGATGTGGGACACTATCCCTACAAGTTTAACTTAAAGTATGTTTTTCTAAGACAATCTCCCCTCTTCTAGGAGTTATCTAATAGCTTTCTAATAAACTCTTTTCTTATGTTATCTTCCAGATTAACCTGATTATGCCTGTAAGAAGATCACAAAGAAAGATGTCATGTCTTCTCTCTGTTGTGTTCCTCGTCCGGTAATCTGTGTCCCTGGATCCGTACCCTCTGATCTTTGTTTAGTGTGGATTAACACAACTGCTACAAGAGTGGGCTGAAGCATAACAATGGTCAAAATGACACAGGATTGGACAATGTTGTGCTCTTTTACATGGTGCCAATATGATCCAGAATTGACTTGATCGCTCCTACCAAAATCATAACATCCTCATATAAGGAGGTACAAAACATTCATGGCTAATTTGAATTTTAAAATAATGGAATATTTCCATGAAGGTTTTGAAATATCTTTATTTATATGTTTCCTTATTCTCTTCATATCCCAGAGTCATGCTAAACCAAAGCAATAAGAGACATATAAATTCTTATTGTTTATAAGCTCAATATTAGGACAGAAAGAATAGTAGCAAAATTCAGAGTACACACATTCTTCTTTGCCATCACAGTTACTTAAAATTTACTTTTCTATCAAGGAATTTAAAATAACTTTATCCTAGTGGAGGAATCCTGATGGGGCAGTGATTAAGAACTTTATTGGTAACGAAAAGTCTGCAGTCCAACCCCACCAGCTGCTCCACAGAAGATATGCCTATCGGTTTTTATCAAGTTTACAGTTTGGGAAACCCTGTTGTGAAGGAGACTCTAATTTGCAGTCAATATGATAACGATGGGGCATACTAGTCTGTTTAGTATTGCCCAACATATTTTCAAGTATGTGATAATTTCATGCATGTAAAACAGTTTTAAATCTTCAAATGTAAGAACATCTGAGAAAAAGTGACTTAGGCAGACACACTACACAGACACTCTAAAACAAAGATTCGAGTAACCAAATGAAACAGAAACGATGATAAACAAGAAACCATGACATTCAGAGGAAAGGATTCAGAAGTTAACTGGAAAGAAGCTTGGTAAGCCCTCCAGGATTAGGGACGAGCTGATGAGGAGTCACAGGAACGCAACCTCAGCAGAACATGCAGTGTCTGGCCAGCCCTGAGGGTTTAAGACCCTATTTCGTAAGCAGTCAT
Organism: Echinops telfairi; assembly: GCF_000313985.2. Taxonomy (NCBI): domain Eukaryota; kingdom Metazoa; phylum Chordata; class Mammalia; order Afrosoricida; family Tenrecidae; genus Echinops; species Echinops telfairi. Next base: position 898,759 of record NW_022111368.1, read on the forward strand.
CTTGTCCCTAGCTGCCCTGTGAGTTCAAAAGAGTTTGTTCCAGAAATAAGCGTCCTGATCTCAGTCAACATGTAAGACAGCATGAACAACATCTGATCAATGCCCTTGACTCAGACAACATCTAGGCAGGCAAGAATTCCATTTAGGAATGCATGTCTCAACTCCCCCCCCACACACACACACACCTCCATGAACTCCTTGACTAACAGAGAATACTAACCTATCCTGGGTGCTTTGCCCTCCAGGGTTGTTGTTTTTTTTCTCCTTTCTTTGTTTTTCCTTATTCTTTTCTATCTTATTTTTCATTTTTTACTTTATGTCTTCTATTTCTCTTCCTCTATCATTACTTTTTTGATTTCCACTCTTGTATTCTCAATTCTCTTTTTGTGCCCCACTTTCGTTTTTTTTCTCTCCTTCCATTTTATTTTGCATTCTTTATTATTATTATTATTAGCTATGAATGTTTTGTCGTGCTATTGCTTTCCTCCTTTCTCCCAATGGTTCTTCTTTGTTTGTTGGTTTGGTTTTTGCCTGTTCTTTTTATTTTGCTTCCTCCCACCCCTCCCCTCGCCCTCTTCATCTTACCAGGCAGGGAGGGACAGGCAACCATGCTTCCTTGGCTGACTCACATCCATAACTTTTCAGGCCCACTGACTGGTGAGGCCATTAAGTAGACTGGCACCAGCTGGTCATTAATGGACAGCATCCAATACCAGCCCAAACCACCCTCAACGGTGATATATGAACAGCACATAGAGAACTGCACACAATCACATTTTCTATCTGCCAACCTGGAAACAGGGAGTAAGAGTCTGAAAACACACAAACATGCAGCCATCAATTAAGGATAGCTATAACAAGAACACGCCAGCAACGTCAGGAACCTTTAGTTCACCAGAAGAAGAACATAATAGCTCAAGCAACTGACTGAAATAATGATCCAGAAACATTTTTGAATAAAAGATGGCATTGGGACTATGTAATAAGTATCTAATAAGAAATTTAAAAGAATGATGTTTAGGTACACTCAGTGTTTTGACAGAAAGAGCAAAAAAATTCGCAAACAAAATCAAGGGAAATAGGAATTCTCACACATGCAAAAAAATAACCCAAGAAAAACTGACAATATAAATTAAAAATCAGAAACCATAAAAAAGAGCAATTAGAAACACAGAAGATTAATTCTAGGACTTCAGAAATAAGAGTAAAATTGAAATGATGGAAAGCTACCTAGTGAGTTGAAGGCAAATGCCTTAAAATTTGTCTTTAAGAGATAGAATCAAAAAAATAAATAAATAAATAAATAAATGGAAAGAGAAAGAATCAGGAAAAAAGAGCCAAAAATGTGAAGAAAGTCTAAGCATTATGTGGAATGCCATTAAAATAAATAATACAAGTGATTTGAATTCCATATAAGAAGAGACAGAAAAATAACAGAGAAAATTCTCAACGAATTGTTCAAAGAAAATGCCCATATCATCGTGAGTGACAAGAAGCTGTGAATTAGAAGAAGCACACAGGAGAGATGCCAAAAGAAACTCCCCAGGAATCATCTCAATGTCCCAATTCAAAGGCAAGGGAAGATGCTTGAGAGAAGCTTGGAAAACACAAAAAGCTACTTCCAAATGGAACCATTAAATGTAGGCTTTGACTTCTTAGTAGAAACCACACAATCAAGAGGCAAACAATGTCACATAAAGCTCTGAAGGAAATAATGTGGCCCAAGAGTAATTATATTCCCAGAAAAACTGTCCCTCAAATATGACAACCAAATTAGGGCATTTCCTTTCACAAGTCCAATTTGAATTTCTGGCAGATTCTTGTCAATGTACTGCTACAACCATTTTAAAAATCTTCAGGAAAAACATTACTCACATAATATCAGTAATATATAAAAATATATAATATTAATAATATTGTTCAATTATGTCCATGTTCTCTTGGATCACCTTTCTTTAAGGTATACATGAATATAGATCTATGCATGAATATAAATATTTTATAGGCATCTAGCCAGGTAACAGTGTTCAAATTTTCTTGACAAGCAGGTGTAAGAACTTCCAACATGACATCCTTTTGTTGAAAGATATCAATTGGTGTTCCATCAATGCCTGGCACCTTGTAAAGCCTCAATGCAACATGGATTCTTCTTTTATTTCTTCTTCTTTTTTTAACAGTTTAATTAGCACTTTATCCACATGCCAAACAATTCAATAATGCCATCATATCAAGAAGAGTTGTACAATTACCACCACTGTCCATCCTAGAACATATCCCTCTTTCTTGTATTCATTGTTGTTCATGTATTTATATTTATTTTTCTAATTGTGACAAAAATATACACAATAAAACAGTCTCCAATTCTGCAAATTCTGCATGTATAATTCAGTGCCATTGATCATATTCTTCATGTTGTATAACCATTCTTGATATGCTTTTCCAAATTATTCCATCACCATTAACATAAACTCAATTCCCCCAAAGCAACAACTCTTTCTCCATCATCAATGGTAACCAATGGTCAAGTTTGGTTTCTTTCTTTTTTTGTAGTGGTTTTCTTGATATTCACATATTCACATATCATATACTTCCATGGTTTAATCTATCATTATATATAAATATATATGTACATGCCTGTATTTAGACCTCTATAAATACCCCTTGCCTCCTAGTTATTTCCTTCATTTCCTTTTATTTTCCTCTTGTCCAACTATCATGCTCATTCCTCCCTGGTCTTAACTTGATTTCCCAGTAAGGTTCTCCTGTCATTCCTGTGGAGGGCCTGTTCATTTGTCACAGCCTTGTCGCCATGTTGTACAGCATCAAGTGGAAGGTCTTCTCCCTTTCTCCCTTTCCCCCTTCTTGATGGAGTGACCTCAGCCAAGGTGAGGTTTTTCTTTCTAAGTGATTCTTAGGAAGTGAATGGGGATGATGTATGGTTCATGGCCGCTAGGTAGTCCAATTACCTTTCTGTTTGGGAAATAGTGTCTAACATTTATTAAAGCCGTGTTTTTCCTTATACTAGTGGACTCATACAATGCTTGTCCTTTTGTGATTGACCACCTTCATTCAGTATAATGGTTTCCAGCTCCTTCCATGTCATGCAGTATTTCATGCTTTCATCACATTTTTTTTAGCAAGGGTGAATAGTTATCTCCTGAAGTAGTTGAATATTAATTAATTCTTTTTGGTACAGTGACTGCATAACTCTTCTTTCTTTTTTTAAAAGCACAAAAAATAACAAAAAAAACATTTATTTGTGAATTGGATAAAGGATAACGGAGCATATCAGGATCTTTTTAAATAGTTTTATTGGCACATAATTACATAACATACAATTCAACAATACAATTGTTCTGCCACATCAAGAACTGTATAATCATCATATCAATTTTAAGACATCCCCTCCCATCTCTACACCATGGTTAAAATACCCCTAAATAAGTTCTGCAATCACAATCAATTTTAGTGCTCCCTACCCCCTCCTGCCTACATTTTACCCCCAACAGTTTTATTGGCACAGCATTTCTTGGCATATCATATAATTGTATAGTTCAATTGTTCAATCATATCAAGGGGAATTGTACATTCATCACCACATCAATTTCAACCATTCCCCACTGCACACCCCATTTAAATCGCCTTTACAATGAGCTATGCAATAACACTCCATTCTAGAGCTCCGGCCTTCATTATTTACTCCCAAGATCCCCTTTCCCTACGTATTGGCCATTGTCTCCCTTCCCCCTCCCCCCTATATTCCCTACTTCCCCTTGCATCAGTTATCATCATTATGTATCCACTCCTCCTGTGCTTCACATCTGGGATACCCAACAGAAAGCAATAAAAATCAAATCAAACTAAGGTGATAAAGATAAGGTCATATTAGTATAAAGACAAAAATACAGATATGGCGTAAGAAGGAGAAGACCTTCATGGACATTCAAAAAGCCAGGGAAGCAATTTCTGCCATGGAAGAACTAAGTGACACTTGCACCTAGTACAAATTCAGGTCATGTCTATAGAGAGGTCAAATGTCAAGTATCGAGTTCAGCCCAGTGTAATCTAGATTACCATGGTCTCTGCCTGATTGTAAGGGTAAACAATCTTACTCTCCCTTCTTTTGATGGTTCCTACACCATTCAATGTTTTGCCTGTAGATTCCTTCAAATTTTTAGTTTGTGTTTTAAATTATTTTTTCCAGTTTGACAATTGCCGAGTATTTTCTTCCTTTATTATTTTTTAAAATTCCAGATCTTAGCCAATTCCAGAATAATATTTAATTTTATATTCTCACGGTACCTTTTGAAATCTTGTGGCCAGTTCTTCTGCTTCATAACGTCTTCCACTTGCTTTAGGTATTCCACATTCAATAGCAAATTCCGTTGACCCATCCATGTTGTTATTTTCTGTGGAATTATAATGCATTGAACATATTATAACCATTAGAATGGAAAAACGTGTATTAAATTGTTAAAGAGAACCTAATATGCTATACTTTCACCCAAACCCAATAAAATAGCATCTAGTTAAAAAAAGACTCCAATCTACAAAATCTACTTCCAAAAACCTCTATAATTAATTCTAAAGGAAAGGGGTCACTTTGGGGACTAGGATGTGCCTGACACAAGGCATGGTATTTTATATAAAATCAAATATAATACGCAAAATGTGGACAACGATTAAGGAACACCAAAGAAGGAATTGACCTCTTTGAGTTCTGATTTTGGCAAAGAATATTAAAGACATGGTGGACTGTCAGAAGAAAAACAAATCTGTTTGGGAAGAAGTACAGCCATCATCTTCCTAAGAGCATATATGACAAGACTTCATTTCATACACTTTGGATATGTTATCAACAAGGACCTTGGTAAAGTAGAAGGTCAGTTAAACAAGAGGAAGACCCTTCACCAGCTAGACTGACACACTGACTTTAACAGCAGACTCAAGCATGGAAATCATTGTGAGGCTAATCCATATAATATTTTATTCTCTGTTACGTAGAGTTGCTATGGGTTTGACCTGACTAACAATGAAAACAACATGTATTGTAGGCAAGGAATTAAGTAGATAAAATATAATATCAAGCAAGAGTTGGAAAATCATATACAGATATCAAAGAATTAAGCAGTAGCTTAATATATCTTCTTTGAGAATATATCTTCTTTGTATGACCTATACAGTTTAGAATAGCTAGTAGGAAACTTGAAGCTTTTTGCTTCTAGAAGTCCAACAGCACACCCTCCCACTCCTTATATTGCAATCTTAACTAGTGTTGATGGAGAAGACTGGTTGCTAAGGAAAGGATACTTGCATTACACTTCCCTCTAGGGGACAAGTTACTAACCAACCCCAAAGACCTTGAAATTATACTTCCATATTCAGAAAATGCACCTGATCTGTTAAAAGGGTTAAATTGGAGCAAACCAGACTGATGATTGTGTCTAATTTCAGTGTTGTTCCTTTTCAAAGCAACAAGAAGAAGTGGAAAATAAAGTAGATCTCACCTTCATTGCTAGTCAGAATGAAAGAGAAGGCTTCCTTTCTCCATTTCAAATGACACAATCCTGAGACTGCTGAATAAATCCTTTATTGTTGACACTGAATGGAGGTCGAATCCAATTCCATCATATCAATAGAGAGTCAAGGACATTGTAATTGATACTCAAAATAACAAGGTAACCTATTTTCAGAAGAAAGGTCAAGAGAATGAAAGAAAGAAAGAAAAATAGGCTGAAAAAAAGACTGAAACCCTATAAGCAGTGACCACACAATTATATGGCATTTAATATTTGCCTGTCTTATTTTTTCAGAATCTAGTAATATTTGTAAGAAGTTAATCTTTCAATTCAAATTTTAAGACATCAAATGCATATTTTATCTTAGAAAATATTTTTAAAACTGTGTTTTTCAGGACTTATTTGTATGATTTAGAGACTATATGTTGTACTATGATTAAAAAGTAAATTACATTATAAACATAAAATGTATAACTAAATACATAGGAATAGATGTAGGTAATAAAATAAACAAGTGTAGTATAAAAATACATATATGCAGAGATATATGTAACTTATAAGAATATGAATAAAATAGTTTCTTTTAGATGCTCAAGTCATGATGCTAAAACATTACTAATTATCAAAAACTACATCTACAAAATGTATTGTGAAGGAAATGGAGATAATTGAGATAGAAATAAAAATCACAGTAAACAAAATCCCTTCCCTAGACTCTGCTCTTTCTGGATGTCCTTGCTCTACGATGAGAAAAATAGTAGGCTGAGAAAAAATATTAAATTTATTATTTCAGTATAGTTTTCCTTAATTTAGGCTAACTGAAGGTTTGAACTGGCATAAGACAGAAGAGACAGCAAGTGAGTTTTATTTGCTTCATTTCATTTTGTTTGTATTTTCATATTTTAAAGTCTGCTGTCTCCCTTCACTTACATTTCTGTTGTTAATCTCGCTGGTGTGTGTGTGGGGGGGGGTGGTCAATTATTGGGATTGATCCCCCCTTTATCCCCTTTCTTCTCCCACCTACCCTCTCCCAACAAGACAAGGTATTACTACTCTCATTATTGGTCCTGAGGGGTTTATCTGACCTGGATTCCATGCGCTAAGAGCTCTAATCTGTACCAGTGTACATGATCTAGTCCAGACGAAGGGTCCACAAAGGTGGGAGGGTGTGGGAAGGAGGTGAAAAAAGAGGAGCTGATAACAAGAGCACAAGCAGAAAGAAAATGTTCTGACAATGATGATGGCAACATGTACAAATGTGCTTGACACAATGGATGGATGGATTGTTGTAAGAGCTGTAAGAGCCCCCAATCAAATGATTCATGAACAGCAATAAATAAATTGTTTCATTTTCATTTTAGCTGATACTTCTTTCCCTGATGCATCACTGAAACTTAGGGCTCAAAATAAGCAACCCTCTTCCCAAAACCTGTAGCGCCTTGACTCCAAGTCATGTCGATTGCCATCTATATTGATTAGGTGTGTTTAATGATACACCTAGAATACAGGACTGTGGCAAATATGGTGACCTCTATCTGCGAACAACTTTATATTTCGTGAAAGAAATTTGATAGAATTACTTTCACTACCCACATGTTTTAAGGAGGCACATTGATGGTTCAGTGAGAGGATTCTCACCTTCTATGTGGGAGGCCTAGTTGGATACTCTGCCAGTGCTCCTCATGCTGTCACCTACAGTACTCCACTAAAGGTGCTTGTGCTACCTTGTGGTTGAAGAGCTGTCACAGGCACTTCAGACTAAGCTATATTCGAAAGGAGGGATCTTGCAATCTACTTCTGGAAATCAGCCTATAGCCACACTGGTTTTAGCCAAATCCCACCAGAGATATGGAAGAGGAAAAAGTAGTGTTTGTGTCACATTGCTCAGGAGGTCACCAAGATTTGAGGACAACAGAAATAGTTAAATGCACATTACATGTAAATCCAGTTC
>NW_022111368.1:908173-909365 GCF_000313985.2 Echinops telfairi
ATGGATTGAGTTGGCCACTGACATGAGGGGACTTGGTTTACAGGAGCTAGCAGAGAATATGAGAGTGGGTTGACTGGTCTGAATTAATGACCTAGTGAAGGGAGCTGGGTTTGTTGAGAATTTGTGATGGGTCCATCCATGGACTTGATCTGGACCGGGCTGGGATGTTTTCTCAATATTCAATTGCTTTTGTATATAAAGCTCCTTCTTAGACACATATGAGTGTCTATGAATTTGTTTCTCTAGTCTACCTGGACTAACAAACTATTTTCTGACATTTAGTCACATTTTTTTATGGCCTTTTATGGTAACATACCACCATAAAGTAACTTTAAACACAACAGATATAGCATAGAAGTTATTATCTACTCTTCTAAATCTTTTCTAATTATCTTATTTGTTTATTAATTGCATAAATCTTGCATAAGTCAACTGTGTCTAAAACCTGAGCATTCTCCTTGATTCTAACCTCTTTATTGCTTCTATTAGCTAGCATTATCCAATAACTTATGCATCTATATATTTTAAATGACTGACATTTCTATTTATCATTTCTTTTTAACTTTTCCTTCTATCCCCTTCTGAAATCCATTAATATAACTATCAGACCCTCTACCACATTTGCTCTTACTACAATGATATTTATATAAGCAGCACAGTGAAGTTAGGTTGTTCTATCTTGTAACTTTAGGTCATAAGATCCCAAACTAATTGAATCTACTGCCCTCTTTCCAGTTGCGTGGGGGTGGGGGGAAAGGTTCTGCTCCCATTGGCAGTTAAAAACTTTTGTTCTGTAGCACATAATCCAGTATAAAGTATGGGTATATGCTTTTGCACACCCCTTGAATCTTTCTCGTGACCCTAGGAGATGATTTCACATATTTTTAGAAACCCTGTCCTAAACATTGCTCACTTACTGAGAGTACAGCTCCAGTTTCACTTTTCATTCTCATTTTTGTTCTTTTAAAAATGCTTCACAAAATCAAACAATTTTATTGAGATGTTTATTACTGCATTCTGTTTGGTGTCATCATAAAACATATATATTTAATAGTTTTATTAGGGCTCATACAACTCTTATCACAATACATACATACATCAGTTGTGTAAAGTACATTTTTACATTCACTGCCCTCATCATTCTCAAAACATCCACTCTCCACTTAAGCCCCTGGCATCAGCTCCTCATTTT
>NW_022111368.1:910945-931509 GCF_000313985.2 Echinops telfairi
TTCTTAAATTTTGCTCTAAGAACGCATTTCTAAAATATGGACAATAACAATGCCAGAAAACTTGTTTATAGGTTATATCAATCAATATTTTTTACTTTAAAATCAAGTCTAGTAAATTATTTTTCAAATGGCCATTAATTTCATTATAAGAAAATAATCATGGCATGTGAGCTTGATATATTTAAAATGACTATGTTTTTGTTTTTGACTGTGCAAATGAATTTTCATAACCCTCAAGGGAAAGAATATATAACAAGCTTACAGTATCTCAGAAAAAATAAAAATATTGTAAAGGTATATCATGGCTTCTTGTGCTATTTATATTAAATTTTTTACTACACAATTAATTATGTATCTAAATCTAAGTTATTTAGCAAATTGAGCAACGCTTCCTATTTTGAATCAGGAAGAATGCTCCCAGATGGAAAGAAGATGCAAATAAAAGTAACCTCCTGTTGGTCTCCTTGCAGTTTGTACTCTGACTGAACGCACATATGCGCGCGCGCGCACACACACACACACACACTGAATAAATACTGATCTCCATCTATCCTTGATTCACTGGTTCTACAGGCTTTGACCCTGTACTTTTGAGTTTGCACACTCAGCAAATAAGTTATTTCATTTTAATTACACATTAAAAATTATTTGAGTTTTGCAATAATTATTTTGTTTGTTTGTTTATGATCATTTTATTGGGGGCTCTTACAGCTCTTATAACAATCCATACATCAATTGTGTCAAGCATATTTGTACATATGTTGCCGTCATCAATTTTCCAAACATTTACTTTCCATTTGAGCCCTTGGTATCAGCTCCTTGTTCTCATTATTTCCTCCCTCCTCTCCCTCCCACCTTCGTGACCCTATGATAAATTATTATTATTTTCATATCTTACACCAACCACTGTCTCCCTTCACCCATGTTTCTGTTGTTCTTCCCCGGGGGTGGGAGGGTTATGCATAGATCATTCCAATTGGTTTTCTCTTTCCCCTCTCCTCCCCTTTACCTGCCCCCAACCCGCCTGGTATAGCTACTCCTATTTCTGTTCCTGGGGGTTTTATCTGACCTGGATTCCATGTGCCATAAGCATTTGTCTGTACCAGTGTACATGCTCAGGTCTAGCCTGAACTGAAAGGCAGGACTGGGGTTATGATAGTGGGGGGAAGCCTCAAAGAATACTGTGTGTTTCATTGGTGCTATACTGCTCCCGAGTTGGCTCATCCCTTCCTTGTGACCCTTCTGTGGCGGGATGTCCTATTGTCTACAGATGGGATTTGACTCTCTGTTCCATTCCCCTCATTCTCAACAATACTTTTTGTTCATTTGTTTCAGGTCTTCTGGTCCCTGTTACCTGATCCCTCCACACTTCATGATCACACAGGGTGGTGCGCTTCTTCCATGTGGACTTGTTGCTTCTATGTTAGATGGTCGCTTGTTCAACCTCAAGCTTTTAAGTTCCCTGACACTATGTCTTTTGATAGCTTGGCACCATCAGCTTTCTTCACCACATTTGCTTAAGCACCAATTTTGTGTTCAGTGATCCTGCAAAGAGGTTGAGCATAACAGAATACCAGGTTTTTAGGACAAAGTGTTCTTGCATTGAGGGAGGGCTTGAGCAGAGGCCCACAGTTCCTCCACTTCCTCAATTTAGTGCCGTATAAATATGGGTACATAGACCAAGCCCTCTATTTTTATAAATTAATATATTTGCATAATATATTACACACCTATGCTTATACCTCTATCCATAACTTTGCTTCCTCGATCTTTCCTCTCTTTCCTTTTACTTTCTTCCTGCCCCACCATCACACTTGCCCTTTTTCTCCCTCTTAGTAATTCCTCTCAGCTAGAATGCTGTTGCACCAACACAACCAGGATGTCTATGTCCTCCTTGTTGATTTTAATACCCTAGTTTTCCCTTGTTTATGGTGTTGTTTGCTCACTGCTCTCTTCCTCTACTTCCCCCTCCCCCAAGTCCCTCCAAAACCACATGTCCCAGTGCTTTCTCCTGGGGCTTACTTCCCATGCCCACCGTATATAGGTAGGCAAAACCACAATAACGGAGAGGAAAAAAGGATTGAATAAAAGGAGAGAGAAAATAAAAAACATCAAAAAAAGCATATAATTCCAGGTCTGTTGGCTGACCTTTATGACTAGCTTCCCACCTGTCCTGGGGGTTCGGAACTTGCCTCTCCTAGACTGAAGTCTAATTTGGGCTCCTCAGGAGCTTTGTGGTTTTGTTTTGCTCCTGTTACTGATCTGTTATGCTCCTTTCTTTGTTCCCCAACTCTGGCAGACCGGACTCACAATTCCATTTTGAGTAGCATTGTTTAACATTTTTTGCCAATCTCTTTTGAGGCTGGCTTAATAGAAAATAGCTAGTCTTCACTATGGCCTTGTGCATTCAATGTGTTTTAAAAAGTTATTCTGGGTAAGGTATATGAAAAAGTAAGGTCTCACATAGATACGTACATGGTTGCGAATATTTTATTTTTTTAAATATGAATATTCTCATCAATAATTTTGGGTATTCTTGATGCAACACAAAGACTGGACAGGTGGTAGTATCTTAAAAGTAATTTCAATGTGTAATCTAAGATTTTACCAATAAACATTTTATACTCTATTGTATTAAAATTCATGATCTAACTTGTACTTGAAATGTGTCTTTGCATTGATTTTTAAGAAAATATTGGTTATGTAGATCTTCCAAATATTGACTAACTTTGTTATACAACATATATATTCTGTTCAATGCAACATGTTTATGGGTTGGGAAGCAAAAAGCTCAATTTTTTGCAAATACTAATTTTGATTGAAAATTTCTATTTTTTGTAACTGGTACATATAATTAACATATCAGCAATTTTCCTTTATGAAACATTGTTTTCATTTATTTTGTGATCATGCATACTAAAGAATGTGGCAGTACCTAAAACATTAAACATAGGATCCGCAATTCCACTTCCAGGTATGTGAGCAATAATTGAAAGCAGCTACTCAAATAGATATGCACAGCCCGCTCAATGGCAGTACTATTCCTAATAGTCTAAAGGTGGAAGCAACTCACGTATTCACAAACAGAAAGATGGATAATTACATGAGGTATACCATTTGATGCATACTTATTCCACTATAAAAATAAGTTAAGTTCTGATACATGATAGGCTATGCATGAACTTTAAGCACGATATGTTAAATGAAATAAACCAGACACAAAAGGACAAATACAGTATGCTACCACTTATATTAAGTATAAAGAATAGGCAAATATCAGGAGACAGCAGAAATAAGTCATCACTAGGATGTGGGTAGAGGAGAAACAACAAGAAAAATAAAATAAAATAAAATAACCCACAGTATAAACCTTAATCTAGATTATTTCTAAGGCGTGCAGCATCTTGTCTATGACCTTTGAAGATTTGGATAACAATAAATAAAGTCCTTCTTACACCCTTCCTTCATCCTTAGATTGATGCTTCCAATCCTGGTGGTTGTTTATTTCATAAGGGCTCTTGGCTCTGAGTGGCATGCAAGACTTCCCAGATGTAAAATAAACATTTTTAAAACAGTTTTACTACCACATAATTTACATATCATTCAGTCCAATAGTTCAATCATGTAATCAATCAGTGAAAATTTAATATCACTATCATATCGATTTTAGAACAACACCCCACCACCACCACCATGGTCAAACTGCCTTTAAAATGAGCGGTGCCTTCACAGTTTGAATGCTCCCTCACCCTCACCCCACCATCATTTTTCATTCCTGAAATCCCCTTTCCCTCCTATTACCCCACCCCTGTTTCCCCTATGAACCCTTGTATCAGTTATTATCATTATCCATCCACCCTCCTGTGCTTCACCAAGCCCAACAGAAACAATAAAAACCAAAGTCAAAATAAGTTGGTGTATTAGTCTAGGTACTTTGGAGAAACAAATCCACAGCAACTCATGTATAAGAGAGTTTTATGTAAAGAAAGTGTGCATCGCGAAAACATCCCAACCCAATGCTGTCCAAGCCCACAAGTCCAACATTAACCCATTTACCCAACACCAGTCCACAAAGTCCTCCACCTCACAAAACAGAGGCAATGATGCCGACTGCAGGAGGAAAGCTGAGTCAGTGAACAAATAAGCATCTCAGCACTAGCAGGGGTCTCCACATGGCTGCTCCAGCACCCAGGGCTGCATCGGGATATGTCCATGTAGCTTTTCCTTGGGGATGTCTTGTATGAAGTCAATCTTGCAAGCTGAAGCAGGGAACTGCTAAGGCAGCTGCACCCTGGTGCGACCATCACAAAGCAAGAGACCTGAGAACTAGAAAGGCAAGGCTCATCACCCATTTATCCCTCTGCCTTTCAATTAGCCCCACATGTGATTATCGGCCAGGTTGGCACAATTAACTAACTCAGTTGGTAAGGATATAATAATAATAATAATAATAATAATATAAAGACAAAAATACAAATTATGAATAAGAAAGACCCTCATCAACATTCTAAAAGCCAGGAGAGAAATTTCTGTCATAGAACAAATAAGAGATATTTGAAACCAGAACCAATTCAGGCCAGGTCTATAGGGAGGTCATCTTGTCAAGTACCAAGTTCTATCCAACATATTCAAGATTACAATGTCTGATAATAATGCTGGCTAGAGCAGATCGCCAGTGACTTAGTCTTACCGGATGCTCTGCACATGGGTTTGGGGAAGATAAACGTTCTGTGTTGTCTGCAATGGAGAGCTGCTGGTACAGAAATAGAAGAAAATTGAGTAGATTTGCTTACTGAGAACCTATCCAAAAAAGAGATTAAGTGTAGAGATGTGACATAATACTGGAGCAAGTACTCCGAATTCTCATGGGGAAAACATATTCCAAAACGTTGATAAAAGGGTAAGTCTTGCACTAGAAAGATAACTTCTTCGAAGATGGAATATAGAGAGATGTAATGATGAGTTTTTGCAGACAGAAACACATGGTTTATTTTGGATTTTCACATATCTCAGAAAGAAGTGAGGTTTATGAGCTGTCTGCATGTTAATGCATACACACCTAAGTGAAAGGCCTTGTATCTGATTTAAGGGACCCTTGTGTGAGGGGATGTCCAATTGTCGGCAGATGGGTTTGGGTCTCCACTCCGTACCCCCTCGTTCACATTTTCTATTTTCAAGAACAAGGCATACACTGCCTTCAGAATGCAATCCTGTTAATAAAATTAATTTCTTCATTTAAATACTAGTCAACTGAGAAGGTTGTGCAGAGATCTCCTATAGTAGGTTGTGTCAAGTGAGCTTGAGATATTTTTAATTGCATTTTTTCCTCAGTATTTGCCTCTGAAATTATGATGGTTGAAGAGTACCAGCCTGGCTAATTCCTGGTTAATTTGCTAATGATACAAAACAAGATGAGTTCAGTTGATACTTTCATTTGAATATTGTAAACAGACTAGAGCCAAAAGTTCACTCATCTGTGTATAATTTGTCTATACACTGAAGGAATCACACCATCCTTTTCATCCTATCTTATGACTTGACTTATTCTCATCCTTCAAGTCAGGCTCACCTCTTACTTCCTGCTGGAACAATTCCCTTATTGTGTTTATAAAAATCACATTTTTTTTGTAGCACTCTCACCTATATTAGAGCTCTAAATACACCATGTCATTAAATTACAAATACATTTACTTAAATATATTATCCAGTAGCCGGTGAGAGATTTAAAATGATGAATACTTTTCATTACAGATTTGTATACAAACAATGGAACATACAATTGAAGAAAAAAATCTCGATGAATGAATAATGGGATTACAGAAAAATTTATTTTTCAACAAATGTTCATTATTAATATCAATGAGACATGTGTTTTATCACACTCAGTGATCATAATTCAGGTCTATTCTTGTTATTAATGGCCTGTTCTACCTTCTGCCTACTCAGGCACACACTCTTCAACATGGCTCTGCAGTTTCAGTTCTTATAACTTTCCCCAAAGAGTATTTTATCATTTTCTATAGCCATTTCTAAATAAGAAAAGTTTATCTGGTAACCACAGTGTTCTGCTCCTGTTATAAATTGTGGTACTGGAAGTGAGAAACCATTCAGGTGACCCAGTGAAAAGAGTTTTGCAAGAAGCATGATTGAAGTGACTTTTTTGACATTTTCTTTTGAAACTAAGAATGTATATGGGGAAATAGAGTTTTAGGAGTTGCCAGCAAAATATTTCTGATAATGGTCAGTGTATGTAAAAATACATTACTTCAAAATAGAGAAAAGATATAATCGATTTCTACATTTCCTTTGGACTGAAGAAGAATCAATGCACTTGAATTAGGGTGTTGGCGAATAATATGAAAAATACAATGGACCCTCCAAAGAATAAGCAGGCTTATCTTGGAAGAAGTACAGCCAGAATGCTCCATAGAGGCAAGAATGATGAGACGTCATCTCACTTACTCTGGACATGTGATCAGGAGAGATCAGTCCCTGGAGAAGCACATCATGCTTGGTACGGGAGGGGGCAGTGAAAAGGAGGAAAGGCATGACAAGATGGATTGACACAGTGGCTGCCATTCTGGGATCAAACAGACGCAATGTTGTGAAGATAGTTCAGGACTGGACAACATTGCGTTCTGTTGGACACAGAGTTGTTGTGAGTCAGAATTCACACGACAACACCGCTTCGTAGTTGAGGGAGAGAGACCTTGATAGTATGTGTGCTCAATTATGTTTTTCTAAAGTGTCAGATTTTTATAGGCACAGCTTAGTTTGAATTTTATTTTATAATATTAGCCATCAACTAACAAGTTCAAGCACAATTCCACCTGCAGATAAGGTGAGTATGACATCTTGAACTCTTGGGCCTCTTCTATCTACCTCTATGGTTCAAGAGGTGGCTTAAAAATCATACCTTATAATCAGGACACTTACAGGCGTTTGTGACTGGATGGGAGAGGTAGTTTTCTCAGTGTGGGAAGTAGGATTTGGCGTAGCAATTATTCTTGTTACACAGTACCATTCCTGTGCATAGCACTACACAAATAACAATTGTGAGAATAATAAATGCGTCTCTCTAGATTAAACGAGACAGCTATTGAATGTTTAATTAAAAGCAAAGGGATAATAGGAACATATTTCCAGAGATTCAATCAAATTGCAACACATACAAAATCTACCAAGAAGCTATCATAAGATAATTAAAAAATAATAAATAATTAGGTATTATAATAAGTGCATAGTTTAGCTGATTTAATATAATCTGATTCCCTGGGGATATATTTCCATAGAAGATAGGTTAGAGTAATATTTGGCATTACGGAAAGTATCTGTACTTCATTTATGAGTATGGTACATATGCAAAGGTATCATCGTTATCTAACGATGTAAAATAGTTAATTTAAACGATTTTCACAAATGTAGCATTCAGAATTTGAAGTGGCACTAAGTCGGGGTTTCAGGGCAAAGAGTTTAAAAACCATCTGGAGATGCTGCAATAACCTGTATTCATTTATGTTATGAAGGTTGTAAAATCATATTTAATCTTGACCCGCTCAGGAAATCTAACATAAACGTCCTGCTGATTTTGACAGTCATACAGCAAAAACATCTTCTAATGAGCATTTAATAGTCACCAAAAGTTTTGCATTAAGTACAAAGCCCTTTTGATTACTTATTGCACTAATTTAAAGGCCATGCTGTTGCAGATGGCGTCTGTTCGGCCGCAGAGCGTGTGCTGCATTTATCTGTGGTCATTGGTAATAGATTCCAGCTTCAGTAGAAACGTTGTACCAGAAAGATCAAACATGAAACGCTAAGTAAACATTTTTCAATGATGTATTTTTCTTAAATCTCTTGGTAAATACTTCTCTCGTAAGAAAGGATAATGCGGAAGGTCTGAGTAGTAATTGTGAAATACCTTGGCAAATTAACACCTACATCAAAGTGAACTAAGCAAAAGAAATTGAGCTGTATATTCTGTCTCTCATCTTCCTAAGTATAAAAGAATATAATATTTTATTTCCCTTCAAAGTGTACTATATTACATACATGAAAAATGCTATGCAATGCTTTCAGATGGTCAAGCCTATCAGGGAAATCAAGGGGACACATTACAAAAAAAAAACAAAAGACAGCCAAAGATTTCCTTACAGGCTAATCAACTAATACTTGTCTTGTTTTCTTTTATTTAATATAGTTGTTATTGTTAATTCCTTGAAATTATTTTTTAAAACAATGCAGTAAACAGCCAATATGTATTTAATAAGTTGTAAGACCATGTAACTGAATTTCTTGTATAAATAAGAAACATTGGACCGTGATAAAACAAAATGAATGCAAATGCATTTTGTACCTAAATGACTCCAATTTCAGTGCTTTGGGGAGCACAAAAGCTCTGGAACATAGAGTACACCTTTGTGTCATGGACAAAATTGTGTTCACTCCAAAACACATGGCAATTTATCAGGTCCATAATCATAAGTGATTTGGCAGTGATATAATGATATAATTTGGAAGTTATGTAATGACCCCCAAGGATGTGATCACGTGTGATAAGCCAATCATTAGTATGAGGCTTAAGGGTAGTATACAACACACATAATCTTGCCATAGCCCCGATCCCATGTAAAGTGAGTTTTCCTGGTGTATGGCCTGGAACACCTTTTATTTTACAAGGTAGCAGAGAAAAAGGGACTTACAACTGCCATGAAAGACAAGCTGGGAGAGGATTTTGTGGTGGAGTAAAATTTCTTTTTTTTTCCCTGTGGTTAGAACATAGCTTTAATCAAGAAGCGAAACATAAAAATGCTAGACGTACGTACAGGTAGAACGTGTGCAGTTACCAACCCAAAACCAACCTTCACTGAAGTGAAAAAACT
The DNA here is from genome assembly GCF_000313985.2 of Echinops telfairi. Taxonomy (NCBI): domain Eukaryota; kingdom Metazoa; phylum Chordata; class Mammalia; order Afrosoricida; family Tenrecidae; genus Echinops; species Echinops telfairi. Next base: position 919,828 of record NW_022111368.1, read on the forward strand.
GAAGCCATGCTTTGTAGTTGCCTGCATGTCCCCCGGGGACGGCAAGTCAATGCTTATCTGCCTTCCTCAGAAGAGAGAGTTTGATTAATATCAGACCCATCTGACTCAGTCTATTAAACCCCGGAGGAAGGATAGTCTTGAGATGGGCGCGGTAAAATCTCTTCATATGGCTCTTCTGCCAAATCTCTGGCTCCTACCACATTATTGGGTGGTGTTATTGTAAGGAGCTAAGCAGATTCCGACTCATTGTGACCTTATGCACAACAGAATGAAGCACTGCCAACCCCCAACCATCCTCACAATTGTCCCTGTGCCTGACTTCATTATTGCGGCCACTGGGTCCATCCACTCATTTCTTTGAGGGCCTTTTTTTTTTTTTTTTTGCTGCTTCTCCACTTTACCAAGCATGGTGTCCTTCTCCAGGGACTCATCTCTCGTGACAACATACCCAAAGTATGCAAGACAAACCCTTATAACCTTTGCCTCTAAGTATCATTTTGGTTATACTGCAAAAACAGATCAGTGTGTCCTTTTAGCAGTCCATGGTCCTCGCTCTGATTTTTACCAGCAACACAATTCAAATACATCAATTCTTTTTCAGTCTTCTTTATCCAATGTCCAACTTTCACATGCATTTGAAGCGGTTGAAAATACAATCACTTGGGGCAGGTACACCAGCAGCCTCCAACTAGTCTCCTTGCTTTTCAATCCTCTAAAGAGGTCTTGTGGGGCAGGTGATTGGGTGTCACTGTGCAGATCAGGCATGAGTAACACGAATAGAAGGAAATGACCAGGTCTCCTTTACTACTCCCTGCTGCAAGGAGGAGCCATCTATGAAGCAGCATCAGAGAGCGAACCCCTGAAGTCCTGGAGAGAGCATGTCCAAGATCTCTGTTGGCAGGGCTGGATGTCCCTGGAAGCCAGATGTGCCAGACTGGGGCACAGAGACTCAGAAGACCAGCGCCAAGACTATGGAGCACCCTTTCCTCCTCTATCCTGCGACTATGGGACTGGGAGACAGAATGATGGATAGGCTGGCTTCATGACCCTCAAAAACAAAGGCCAAGGGACCACATTGGTGAGAAACTGAGGACTGGAGAGAGATGTGATTTTTGGCTGAAGCAAGGTGTTGCTGTGGACCAATGACTGCCTACTTGCTGTTTACTGATCCTAACTGTGGTACCCTATTAACTTCTCTAATAAATCTCTTTAGTTGAGGGGGTTGTCCAAGAGTTCTATGCGGCCATTACAATGAGTTAGGGAACCCAGCACAGAAGTCAAGTGAAACAGGAGGAATGACTGGTGTCAGCATAAAGGATGAAGGCATGTCTAACCTCTCCCTCATGGCAATGAAGACACCAGGTATGGTCAGAATTGTTTTCCCAGGCCATTTATTGCAATGTATGCAAAGCCATGTAGAGTCTTCCCCAAAATGCTGGACCTATCGACACTGCAAGGATATAAGGCTTTACCTGCTAAACCTACACAACAGTGAGAGAAAATCTTCCCCTAGCGCTGGGACTATGAGATTATACTTCTCGCTTCCTGAACTGTGAGAAAATATTTTTTGAAGCCATTCACTGGGGTCGCTCTCTTCCAGCAACAGTTGATAATTAAGACAGAATTTAGTACCAGAAAAGTGGGGTGCTATTGTAACAGATACATAAAATGTGTAAGTGATATGGGAATAGGCTAATAGTTATTGTTTAGAAGAGTATTCAGCTACCTAATAATACAAACTTAGATGGCTTAAAGAGACTGTTTGGTAGATTATGGATGTCCAAGGTCATTCTAGTGAGGCTCAGAGGAAATAAGCAGAGCTGGAAGCCTGGAGAAAGCACATGATGTTAAGCGGTGCAGAGAAAGGGCTGCTCTGGAAACAGGAGACTGATCCTGTACAGCACAGAAGCTGACTTCATAACGCGGAGCAAAGAGCTGAGTGCCAGCAGGCTGCAGCTGACTGGTAGAGTGCGGTGCATCTGTTTACTTAAGTGTAGATTTAAAGAGCATTGTAACATCTGCTGTGGCACGGGAGAGGCCAGGTGGGCCTCTTGGAAAGTAAAATTAACCAGGAAGCAGAAAATGAAGAGTGAGAAAACAGGCAAGCAGAGCTACCTCAATCTCAAAAGGTCGGGAGAAGACCTCCGTGGTGTCAACATAAGGGACTTCAGAGATTTCTAAGGTCACAATTCCATAGGCCCAGAGGTCTGGTCTTCACCGGCAGACTTCCAGAATGCGTCTATCATTATGATGAGGCCATGCCCGGGAACTGAGGGGACTGCTCAAGGAGGCAAAACTAGCGGAGTCTGTCGGGGCTGAAAAGTAAGACCATTCCTCAGACAGACAGACCAGGAGAATGGAACCAGCCAAAGCCAAGGAAGCTGGGTGGTTGTTCCAGTGGGCCTGGAAGGCAGAGCTGAAGCCCAAGGGCAAGGATCCTCTTCACAGAACCCAGAAATCGTGATCAATATCCAGAATCTCAGGGGCAGCGTCATGGCCTAGATCCTTTCAGAATACTGAGGATTATTTTTCTAGCCTTGAGAGGTATTTAATATTAATATTCTGGTTTTTGTTTTGTGGGTTTTGTTTTTTCTTTCTGGGTAAATGTTATCCCTTCTTTCCCTCCAACTTCTCTCATTTGTCTACCTTGTGCCTACTCCACTTTTATATGTTGGAAGCAGAAAATGTATTCTGAGATTACAAGTGAAGTAAAATTTTACTACAGGTTGTCATTTGGACTTAAAAGAGTTCTGAGATGATCGAACATAAAAATTTTGGGATGTGGAAGAGACATGGATTTGGGCAGGGGGCAATGTTTTGAATGCGAAATGTCTTATGGAATGCCTTGGATTCAATTATGTTTCCCAATATATGTCAATAATCTGGACCATCATCTCAGAAGTTTGGCGTTATGTAATGATACAATTTAGCAGTTATGTAATGATCACCTATATGTGATCTGATATTATAGACCAGCAGTTCTCAACCTGTGAGTCGCGACCCATTTGGGGGTCGAATGACCCTTTCACAGGGGTCACCCGAATCATAACAATAGCAAAATTACAGTTATGAAGTAGCAGCAGAAATAATTTTATGGTTGGGGAAGTCACTACAAATGAGGAATTCTATTAAAAGGTCGCGGCATTAGGAAGGTTGAGAACCACTGTTATAGACCAATTGGTTGTAAAAAGGATTCTGGGTAGAATGCAATTCCCTTAATCTCATCACAGCCCTGATCTGCTCTAAAGGGAAAGAGAATCAAGTAGAGCGAGAGACCTTCTGCCATTAAGAAAGAAGAGCATGGCTTGAGTGTATCTTTTGCAACAAGGTCCTGTGCTCTGAACCTCTTAGAAGCCAAGAAAGATTGATTCCAAGACACCGGGATAGATCTAAGTTATGCTAGCCCTGTAGATGCTTAAAGGGTATAGGGACCTTTCTCCTAAACTGTGGGCCAGCCAAAAGTGAAAGTTTGACCCAAATTTGGCATCATAAATTAAAACTTAGAGACTCTGAAACTGTGAGAAAATACATTTCTGTTGTTAAAGTCATCTATTTGTTCTATTTCTCATAACACTAAATAACTAAAACATATAGTGCATTAGGATAATAAATGGTTCCTCTGTTAACTAACAGAGTGTTCAAATTTGACACTTCTTAATACTGGAAACAGCGCATATTGAGGGGAAAAAAAGCTATTCTAATATGCAACTTATTTTCATTTAAATTTGACATTTCCAAAATTTAAGGGAACTTTAGGAGTTGACATAATGATGGATAAGACAACACTTACAAGTAATAATAATGATGTAATTCAATAAGTTCAGCATTCTGTTGGATCACCTTTCTTTAGAATGTATACAAATATGAATTTCTTCCAATAGATTACACATTAGATATTGGCAACTGATTTTTCCCATTTTGTGTCATGCTCCCTCAGCAAATAAATGTCTCAAAAACTTTACTCCATCCATGTCATTATGATCAACTCTACTTGAGTTTGGATTTTAAGTACCTTTCAACATGAGAAATTCATCTTCCAGCAGTATATCTGACCATGTTCCACTGCTGTTCCTAAAGTTTTCAGTGGGTAATCCTCAAAATTGTCGTATTTCTTATTTACAGTCTGTGTTTAATCTGGATGCTCACGTGGAGTGGCGCTGCATGTATTTGACATACTGGTAACATAGTTTCTAGCATCACAGCGATACACAAGACACCAGAACACCACAAACTGATAGACAATTGGTGGATTTTGCCCACTGGATCCTTTAATCACAATTCCCAGCACGAATATTCCTTCAGTTCTTTCACCTAAGAAATATCAAATGTGTTTCTCCCTTTAGGTTTTCTAGTTCCATGACTTTGCATATTTCACACCTCATTTTATCAAGCTACTTTTGAAATCTTTTTCCCCAACATTCTACATCATCATTTCCTCTCTTCACGAGTTATACTACTTTCAAGGGCAAATATCAGAATTCTTTTGACATCAATTTTTGACTTTTATATCCTAGTTTATAATTTTTGTTTTTTGGCTTTCTGTTTGTTTTCGACCTTTTTTTCTTGTGTGAAATTCCACAATGATGCAGTGAGTTATGAATTGGTCTGTGAAACGCAGATGAGTGGCTCAAAAACACCAGTCATTTCGTGGGAGAAAGAGGGGGCTGTCTGACCCCATGAAGATTTGCAGTCTCAGAATTGCTCATAAAGGAACAATTCTATGCTATTTTATACAGTGGATATGAATCAGAATTGATTCAATGGCAGTAGATTTTCTTTTTGCCTGATATCTTTATGTCACTCTTAACTCATCTCCTCTTCAGGATTTAGTGTTCCATGTGTCAAATCTATTCTTGCTGTGGTCTCTAAATGCACATGGAACCTACTCAAAATCTTACTTTGGATTTTGTGAACTTGTTTTAAGTTTCTTTAACTTCAATTTGAATTTGAACTTTCATATGAAAATTTGATGATCTAGTTCACATATTTGCCCCTGCACTTACTCTGACTGGTGTTATTGAGTTTCTCCATCTTCTCTTTCCACAGATGTAGCTGATTTGATTCCAGTGCTTTCCACCCAGTGAGATTGATATGCTCAGTGTTTGTTATGTTGTTGAAAATACATCAGCAGTAAGTAAGTCATTTATCTTGCCAAATTCTATAATACAATATCTGACATGATTTCTATTACTAAGGCCATATTTTCCTACTTTTAATACTTTCTTCCAACGAAAAGACAATAAATTGATTTATAAATTTTAGCTAAAATACTTAATTTGCTAATATTGTCTTTAAGCAATATAATTGAAATTCATATAAAATGCAAATCATTTGGAGTTACTGAACCTCTGCGTGGTTGCTTTTGGGACTGTGTGCCTTCTGCTTACATCTCCAAAGTATCTGAGCCAACATCTCGCCATCCTTGTTCAGAAGGAGCATTCGGACTGTACTACTTCCAGAACAGATTTATTTGTTCTTTTGGCAGTCCATAGTACTTCTAATATTCTTCTCCAGCACCACAATTCAAATGCATTGATTCTTCCTGTCTACCTTATTCAATTTCCAACTTTCACTTGCATATGAAGCAAACGAAAATGCCAAGGTTTGAATTAGGTGCACCTTAGTCCTCAAAGTGATATCCATGCTTTTCAATACTTATCAGAAGTCTTGTATAGCAGATTTATCCAAAACATTGTGTCATTTGATCCAGTAACTGCTGTTTCCATGAGCATCGATTGTGGACATAAACAAGATGAAATATTTGACAACTTTAATCTTTTTTTTCATATATCATGATGTTACCTACTGGTCCAGTTGTGAGGACTTTTGTTTTCTTTACATTGAGTTGTAATTAATAGCGATGGCAGTGATCCTTAACCTTTATCAGCAAGTGCTTTAAGTCCTTTTTACTTTTAAGCAGGTGTGATTATATAATCTGCATATTGCAGATCTTCTTCCAATTCTGATACCACGTTATCTTCATTCTACGTTCTCAGATTATTTGCTAATTATACAGAAAGAAAGAGGATGATGAGAAGATACAGGCAAATTGCACACCTTTTGGATCTTAAACCCTTGTTCTGTTCACACAACAGTTTCTTGATCCATGTACACGTTCAGCAAGAGCACAAAGAAGTGACTGGGAAGTCTCATTCTTCTAAAAAATACTCAAAGTTTGTCACAGCCCACACAGTTGAATATCTTTGCATAGTCAATAAATACAAGCAAACATATTTCTGATATTCTCTGCATTCAGCCAAAATCTATCTGCTATCAACAATGTTATCCCTCATTCCAGTCTTCCTCTGAATCTAGCCTGAATTTCTGGACAAGATACTCCAACATTTGTTGAGTGATCTTCAGCTTGGCTTTAAATCGTCAGTGCAGCTTGGACTCCATCCTTCAGTATGACTGTTTCTTGATTCTATCTAACTGTCAAAGTGGTGGAATGTTGATCAGTTATTTTTGTTATGTTTGAGCCCATTGTGGCAGGCACTGTGTCAACCCATCTTTTTTGCTTCCCCTCTGTTTTACAAAGATGCAAAGTCCTCTTCATCTTGGGAAATGATAATGTTCTTTTCTTTTCTTTTTTTATTTATTTTTAAAAAAATCAATTTATTGGGGCTCATACAATTCATCACAATACATAGATCAATTGTGTAAAGCACATCTATACATTTGTTGCCCTCATTATTCCCAAAATTCGCTTTCCTCTTGGGTTCCCGGAATCAGCTCATTTTCCTTTTTTCCCCTCCCCTCCCTTCCTCCTCCCCTCTCCCCCATGCACCCTTGATAATTTATAAATTATTATTGTAATTATATTACACTGTCTGGATAATGTTCTTTTCAAAAGACTTAGCATCAGAGCAGCAAGATGGGCACCAGAAACCAGATACAGCGACATCTTCTTTTGATGCTTGCTGTGTCGTTCAATATTTTGCCAATGGAAACTTTCAATATTGCAGCTAAAGCCAGTATTTTTTTTTTAATCCTTCCAGCTTAAGATATTCTGTGTGTGCTTTTTTAAATTTTTTAACTCATTTCATTATAAGATTTTATTATGTCTTCGAAAGCTGTAATTAGAAATTTTGTGTGTGTGTTTTTGTTTAACTTCATTATTTCTTCCATTTGTCTTAGCTATTATTTGTTTAAGAGCAAGTTTCAGAGTCTCTTCTAATATCCCCTTTGATTTTTTTCCCCCTTTGATGCCTAATGACTTTTTTCTTTCTTTATATTTTATGTTCTTGATGTCATCCCACGGTTCATCAGTTCTTCTGTTTTTAGTGTTCAAGGAATCAAGTCTGTTCCTGAGATGGTCTAATAATTTAGGTGGAGTATATTCAAAGTCATATTTTAGCTCTCATAAGCTTGTTTTCATTTTCTTTAGCTTTATGAGTTTACATATGATAACTTGATAGTCTATTCCATAGTTCGCTCCTGACCCCTTTTTAGCTGCTGATGTTGTGCTTCTCCATTGTATCTTCCCACAGATGTAGTCCATTTGACTTCTGTGCAGTTGATTTGATTCCATCTGGAGAAGTCCAAGTGTAACTTGTATAAGTTGTCTTTTGTTGTTGAAAAAAGGTTTGTGATGAAGAAGATGTTGGCCTTGAACATCCTTCTAAGCCACCTCCAGCTTCATTTCTGTACTCAGGCCATATTTTCCAAATACCATTAGTTCCTCTTTGTTTTTATTTCTGCATTCTAATTGCCCATAATCATCAACACATTTTGATGCATGTTTGATCCATTTCAAACTGAAGACATTGGTAAAATTCTTCAATTTCTTCATCACTGGCTTAGTGTTTGGTACATAAATTTAAATAGTAGTGGTATGTATTGACTGGATTGTCTTATATGTGGATAGATAAGATCTTATCACAAAGTGTTGCACTTCAAGATAAATCTTAAGAAGTCCTTCCTGATGAAGAATGGACACCATACCTCTTGAATTTGTTCTTCCTTCCACTGTAAACCATAAACTGCTTTATTCAAAATTGCCACTACCGGTACATTTCAACTCACTAACACATAAGATGGTGATCTTTAGATGTTCATTTCTCCAGGATTTCCAATTTCCCTAGATTCATACTTAGTAAATCCCAAATTCCAATTATGAACAGATGTTTTTTTCTCATTTAAAATTGTATCCCATCAGCAAATGTAGATCCCAAAGGCTTTGCTTCCTGTGATAGTTACATAATTGGTTATCATTTTGAGACTTAAGAGTGAAAGGGGTGGAGTTTAGCCTGTCAATCAGGTCTCAGCTTGATGACCTCCTTTGGGGGCACTAAGGAGATGAATAACTATCCGGAGGTGGGACACAGGCTCACTTGCTGTGAGACATTATTGACAATGAACCTGGTAGAGCTACGTTGATGCAGCCAGTGCTCTGGAGATGGAGGAACCACTTGGAGAACCCTGACAATGATGAGATGCTTACACCACCACTGGATCCACAAGACTTTACACCCACTGGCCTGTGATCTTCCTGCATTCAGTGTCATTGCATGTGTTGTGTGAGTCAAAAGAGAAATTTATAAATTGGTATCAGACATATGGACTAATATTGGACTTATGGACTTGATTTGGACAGGGCTGGAATGCTTTCTCAATATTCAATTGCTCTTGTATATAAAGCTCTTTTTTATACACATATGAGTGTCTATGAATTTGTTTCTCTAGTCTCCCCAGACTAACATACTTCTGAAGACTTTACTCCATCCATGTCTTCATAGTCTACCTTCCCTTGAGAAAGCAGGTCTTCTTCAGCCATATGTTGAGAGCCTTTTGAACTCAGATGCTCATCATCTGGCTCTGTATTTGGCAAATTCCTGCTGCTAGTCATGAAATTTTCAGAATCTACTATGTTACATTGCTATCCACAAAGTTAGTAGTGGCTAATTCCACAGAAGTAGACATTCTATTGCTTCTTTGTTATCTGTTCTTAGTTGGGAAGCTCCGATGAAACCTGTTCACTTTGGATGACTATTTGAAATACCAGTGACCTAGCTTCCAGCATCACAGCATTGCATAACTCATCACAGTATGGCAAGATGACAGGTAAGTCATGGTATAAAGGCATGCAGCCTTGGTGGACCCCCACTCTGTCCTATAGGGCTGCTGAGAGTCAGAATTGACTCAATGGAAGTGTTAGTTGTTATTGTTGTTTTAATTTTATGTGAGGACCTGAAAATTTTGAAATTGTGGTAATTTATTATGCTATTTAAAATACATGATTTTGTGATAATTTTTAGACTATGCTGAAAAGATAAGCTAAATTTTCATTATTTCACTTGTATGCATCCTACTAAAAATACTGTTTATTTCAATATTTCTTTTATTTTTAGTTTTGCAATAAACTTACATAGAAAAGAATACAGTCTCCTAGGAGACAAGTATTTGATCTCTTAAAAGACATTTCAGATGTTATAAAATATTTTATTACCTTTAAGATATCAAAAGTCTTTGTCAAGTTTATGAACTAAAAAAAAAGAAGCCAAGAAAAAGCTTTTAGCAATGCCATGAATAATTTCATATAGCTTTTCGAGCCATAGCCTTTGTATCTCCCACCGAAGGATCCTCATTTTCCTGATAGGTTTCGCTAAGAAAGTAGGAAAAGGTACACATGGGACTGTATGATTCAGCTGTGAGTAATTATTCTTAGAGTTAATTGACATTGCTATCTCACTGAGTATGAAATCAATTATCTCAGAAGTACGTAGGGACTGATAGCACAAGAGAAGATCCAAGAAAGGGCCATGCCTTTTGGATCTAGAGATCCTTGTACCTGAAACTTTCTTGATCCTGGAGACAGCTGTGACACAGGAGCATCTAGGGCTGAATCAGGAACCAGAAATGAGAGTGGTGGAAAGATCCCCTCCCAGACCGCAGAGGAAGTACAGCTAAATGCTTTGGGGCAGGATGGTGGTTGGCTCTGGTTTGTTGGTTTAATCTTTTCAATACAAGATTTCTGAAATCAAACGTCTGCTGTCTATTTCTACACATCTGCTTATGGTGTGGAATAACATTTCTTAATATTATACTCAGCCAAGGTATCACCTAATTTGCATATCGATTGTTCTAGGAAATGCTCTACAAGACTCCAAATAAACTTGATCCTCTCATTTACTAGTCTGTATTATACTGTGTGTACAAATCTTCGACGTCCAATTCTATTATGTTCTCTAGGGTCTTGGTCACCTAGCCCTATGATTATTAAAAGAAAAACAAACCTAAAGTCCTTTTGAATCTTGAATTATATTACATGTCAAATAATATAGCTAGTATACAATTAATACAAGTAATTCCATGGCAGAGCGAAAAAGGTAAGTTTATTTTTTAATAACTGGCAGCATTCTATACACAGAGGAGATGCAGACCAATTTTTGGAAGAAAGAAGTTCATATGTACTTCATATCCTATCTTATGTACTACTCTAATTAAACTCCAGAGGTAACATTTGAAACTGTGGCTGATTAGTTCAACTAACAGTTATGGTTGAGAGGGTTTTATCTGATTCTATAACCTAACATGTGGAGCCTATAAAGAAAAACAGAATTATAAAATGTTTATTACTTCATTCACTTTTTCTTAATTTTCTTCAGTTGTATCTATCATGTTACTATAAATGTAATACCCTTTCTAACATCTATGTGTGAAGCAAGAAAAATAGTTCAGGACCTCTAACAAGTATGAGCACTGGTGGTATAATGGGATCTTGGTGACATTGTGGGTTATGGGTTGGGCTGCTGGGGATGTGCTACAATAAGTGTAGGACCACCATTTGAACCCACCAGGCATTCCTGGAGGTGGGGTTGGGAGAGATTTCAGATCCTGTAAAGTCTTGGAAACACTAAGAGGGGATTTTACTCTGTCTTAGAGCTTTGCTATGCGTTCGAATCTACTCAAGGACAGCATGTGTAGGTGGTGGTCTCGTGTAGAGAAAGGAGCCCTAGAGATGTGAAAGTGATTGTAACTCAGAGGTCAGATGTGCCAGAGTGTTATAAATCCGTGGACAAGAAAAAAGTTCATTTAAACCAGTTAGCATTGCATTGGTTATAACAACGTGTCCATGTAATTAATTTATAATATAAGTATTGATGAAAGTTATTCATAATACATGGAGACAACAGGTAAAAAGATAGGTTTGCCATCTGTAAATCAGGAGGAAAGAGAAGAGAATTTATGTTCCCAGGCTACCTCACCTTTGAGTAAAAGATAGTTAGAAGTGGTAGAATTTGATATATGCAAATGTTATTATAGTCTAATATGATACAGTCTGAGAAAAGAAAATATAGAAAAGAGTCTTGACTGTACCTCCTAAAAATACTTTGTCTCATATAATATTTCAGTGACACCAAAAAGATGGCAATTCAAGACTGTAATTACTCTAGAAAATTTAAGTAAATAACAGATCCACGTCATTAACTGGGAGGATCAGAATACTTCTTGAAATTAATTGTATAAATATGTGGAAATGTTACAGACAATAATAAAGATAAAGGGTATCAGATCATCAGGGGAAAAGTAATTTTTGAATCCCCAGGTCATAAATCATGGGCTAGCCTAGCCTTCTTCACGATCTATGCTCATTAGCTTTACTGTAATGGAGGATGTGTGTTGTCCAGTTGTATTTCATCCTCTGCTTTTTACACCACCATCTAACTTGTCCTCGGGTCC
>NW_022111368.1:932066-934445 GCF_000313985.2 Echinops telfairi
ATTTTTTTTCCAGATTTCAGTGAATTTGGAAATCTATTTACTTTGTCTCCTGGAATATAATAATTTATATTTGTTACAATGGTTTCATAATGGAATATATTTTAAAGTATTTCTCTTACTTGCTCTGGTAATATATTTTTCATTTTATTCTTTCTCCTTTCTTTCTAGCATCGCTTCCTTTTAAAAATGTTATTTTTTTCTGCTTATACCCAGTGATATGTAGAGAGAAACAGAAAGACAAACATACACACACACACCAACACAGCATGTTTGGTAGAGTATAGGAGGGGCGAATAAGAGGAAGATTATATATAAAAAGCAGAGAACTATTTTCAAGCATACACAAGAGGCACAATATTTTATATTTATTATAAAATATTGTCATTAGTAACTTTTCCTCTGCTCTCAACTAGTATAATTTAATATAATTTGATATAAGTTGTAATGAAAAATCTTCTTTAAAATTTAGGTACTCTTAAAATTATTAATATGCTCTAAGATTAATTAAGCAAATTTGATATAATATCCAAATATAGTGGCATAAATTGCCACTTCTTTAAATGGCTGCTTATGATGATTATTCATCTATTCAGTTTTGAAAGCTGTGAACATATGAATGTAATTTTAAAGTCTTGGTTGCATCCCATTGTTCTATGTCACTGATAAACCCTGAGATGAAAATCTCAGACACGTTTTCTCTTTTAAACTGGTTGCTTTTATGTGATCATATTAAAAAATCGATCGGTTTCTTCCCCACATACCTTTATGTCTATCTTCTTATATGCAAGAAAGAATAAACACAATGGTAATAACACCTGTAAACAGACTGATGTTGATAACTTTTATTCAAAAGAACATCTAAAATTATTATGAAATAATTTATTGTACCACTTACTTGTCAGTTCATAGTCAGGTGACTTTAAAGTTTCTGTGATGCTGGAAGCTAAGCTACTGGGATTTCAAATTCTAGCAGGGTTGATCCTGGTGCACAAGTTTCAGTGAGCGAAGGACTGAGACAAATTAAGAATGTTCTGAAAAAAGCATTGCCAGTAAAAACCTTATGAAAACTGTGGAACATTGATAAAGTCATGAAGGTGGGTCCCATAGATAGGATGAGACTGAAAATACCACTATGGAAGATATACCACCTTGGAATATTATCGACTTTAATTAACTGGATGGAGGGAGCACTGGGGACCTTTAGATGATGAGCTATGACTCAAAATGAGAAGGAACAGCTACAAATATCAATTAGTAATTGGAGAGTAGAATGCACCAAATACAAATCTAGGAAAATTGGTACTTTAAAAAAATGAAAGAACTCTTAAAGATGTCTTAGACATTGGTGAGCTGAAATATAGAAATATAGGCCATTTTAACTCAGAGTACAGTGCACTGTGTTGGGAATGACAAATTGAAGAGGAAAGTTATAGCATTCAGTGTTAAAAAGACATTTCAAGATACATCCTGAAGTATATTTCTTTCAGCGGAAAGAAAATATCTGTCGAGCTGTAAGGAAGACTGTTACTCAAGTTTGCAACACCAACCTTTAATGCCAACATACAACTTTGAATAAATCCCATTCTAATTGTTAGATCAGTGGTTCTCAGCTTTCCTAATGCCGGGACCCTTTAATGCAGTTCCTCATGTTGTGATGACCACGAACCGTAAAATTATTTTCATTGCTAATTCATAAAAGTCATTTTGCTACTGTTATGTATCAGGTGACCCCATGAAAGAGTCATTCGACCCCCAAGGGGGTCGCAACCCACAGGTTGGGAACCACTGGCTTAAGTCAAGTCTACCTTCATTATAATAATGATTACTGTACTTTTTAATATTTTGAAGAAGTATTGCAGTGCATATTCCCTATGCAAGATTTCTTGACTTCTGCTTCCATGTGCAATGGTTGTTCATCTAAAGGAGAATGAAGTCATCGATGACCTCCGTTTCGTTGCCGTTGCACTATTTTGTTCATTGAACTAGCTGTAAGGGTTTACTTTCTCTTTATAGTCAAGCACAAGTCATGCCAGAGACTGTAGTGTTTTGCCTTCATCTGTAAATATTTGTAGTTTTTTTCACGTTTTGGCAAAGTTTGCATTAGTGTGTATCAAATTATTAATGAAGCTTTCTCAAATCCCGATATCTTGTTCTTTATATAGTGAACTTCAGGAAATATTTGTTCAACATGTATTTGAATAATACTATAAATAATTATACAAACTTCTACATACTTAAAAAATGCACCTTATGCAATAATTTCCTGTTCTGTTTGAATGCTTGCAGCTTTATCTTTTTACGGGATCTGCATGATCAAAACTAAGTGTTATTGAATTCACACTCTTTAAATCTAGAATATTTTAAATTCCGACTTGGATT
>NW_022111368.1:939392-947458 GCF_000313985.2 Echinops telfairi
GGGAACCCAAGAGGCAAGAGAATTTTGGGAATGATGAGGGCAACAAATGTATAGATGTGCTTTACACAATTGATCTATGTATTGTGACGAATTGTATGAGCCCCAATAAATTGATTAATTAAAAAAAAAGAACTGTTAAAGCCCCCAATAAAATGATTTATTAAAAAAAAATAATAAAATGATTTGAAAAAAAAAAGAAAATCAAGTATAAACATTGAATTTAATTTACTTATATTTTTAAAGTTGTTCTAGAGTGAGATTTTGGGGGTACTTAAATTACAAAATGCTTGATTTTTTTAAGATAAAATTTTTCTGTACTACTAAAGTTTATCATTCAGTTCAGTGACATATCAAACAAATGGAATCTATTTGACATATATAAAATATTTTACAATGAGATTCTTTTTAGGCAATTTTAAAGATGAACACCAGAATAATAAGATGATTTTCATAAAAGTTATCAATATTATTGTACTAAAGGGTGGTAATTTGGGATATGTAAAAGATTATATTGTTCCTGCCAATAAAATACCATAATAAACTTTTTATATGTGACTAAAACAGTACCAGAAGTGTTGGACTGTAGAACACTCTTCAATGCAAGATTCTATAATGCTTCCAGAGTGGTGAAAGACACCCCATGAGTAAATCCACAGTGTCAAGGATTGGACTTATTATTATCCTAGTGAGTTAGTCTTACAGGTCAAACAATGTGCAGTATTGTACTATAATTTTAGAGAAAAACACTTCACAAAGAGAAAACTGAAATTCCACCTTCCTAGTCCTTTGCCCTTTAATTTACTGGAGTCTTTGCAGATATGGAGTGAACACCAGTGATTATTTGGCAGGGGCACACTTGGACTACTGAGTTAATGAGGCCAAGATCACAGGTTCAATTCCTGCATGTGCTGGTTAGCTTTATGTTGTTTCAGAGATGCAGACTGATTGGTAATCCTAACTAGCTCTAGCCATTGATCTTAAGGATTACAGCATGAATGATCATGATGACAAGGTGAATGATTATAGTACAGATGAATCTATCACCTGTACTAGAGAAAGAAAGAAAAAGATAAACTTGATAAATGATAAAAAGATGTCATTCTGATATGAACTCAGTAAAATTTCTATACAATAAGAATATCATTGCATTAGAATAAAACAAAAATAAAGTCTATTCTTTTAATACCAGAATACTACTCTGCTAAATTAGTTGATGATCACTCTACTTTCTATCTCCAGTACACCATAACAAAATATTTTATGTCTTTAATTCCCTTTGCCATCTGGTCAATACTGACTCATAGTGATCATTGAAGTCAGAGTAGAACTACTCCTGTGTATTTCTAAGACTGTAACTCTTGAGGAGAGTGGAAAGCCTCATCTTTCTCCCACAGAGCAGCTGGTGGTTTCAAACAGCTGCCCTTCTGGTTAGCAGCCCAACACAGAAGCCAACAATAAGCGTCTGGCAGCTAAAGTGAATTCCAGAAAAAAAAACTCTTTAAAAAACTGGCATCTGTGACATGACATAATTTAAAAAAAAATCATTTTATTGGGGGCTCGTACAACTCTTATCACAATCCATACATCAATCGAATGAGGCATGTCATATGTTGACTTCATTCTCTTCTAGACATTTATTTTCTCTTGAGCCCTCGGTACCAGCTCTCCCCCGCCCCCCCACATAACCCCCGGATAGATTGTACATTGTTATTATTTTCATCTCTCACACCGACCGCTGTCT
This sequence comes from Echinops telfairi, assembly GCF_000313985.2. Taxonomy (NCBI): domain Eukaryota; kingdom Metazoa; phylum Chordata; class Mammalia; order Afrosoricida; family Tenrecidae; genus Echinops; species Echinops telfairi. The sequence goes on from NW_022111368.1 coordinate 941,134, forward strand.
CCCTTCCCCCATGTTTTCTGTTGTTCTTCCCCCTGTAGAGGGGTGTATGGTTATGTGTCGATCATTGAGATTGGTTCCGCCTTACTCACTTCCTCTCCCCCCTTCCCTCTACCCTTCCAGCATTACCATTCCCACTCCTACATACTGTGTATCGTGAGGTCCCATCCATTTCTTGCTCTCTCTCTCTAAATTAAGACTTGTTTACTGTGCTCCTAAGTATGCTCAGTAGTGGTAGAGGAGCACCATTTAGTTCTTCTGATTTAAAGATGAAAGAGGTATGTACTGTCACATGGATAGTTAATTTTATAACGTAGTTTCCTTTTAATTCTTTGCTTTCCTACTTTCTCTTTTGTTCTGGACAAATAGCTTTATCAATAGCTTTATTGTAGTTAAAATGGATTTTGTAAAGAACTTCAAAATAAAAAAAATTTTTTCTACACCATCATTGCACAGTACTTTATGATAATGTATCAATAGAGTGTTTTTAAAGCTTATCATCAAAATGACTCAAGACAAATAAGAAATTATGCCAAAAGATTGTGACCATATCTGGTAATTTGCATTTCAAATAATCATTTCAATTAGGAAACAGAAATCATAATCATATAACATGTTTGAATTAACTCCATTATTTCAAAATTAACGAAACTTTGGAAAATTCAATTAACAAAATGTGCACATCATTATGTTTATTCAAACTAATCTACTCTCTCCTACATGCACACTGTATTAAAGTTCATTTTCTGCTACCACCAACTGAACAGTGATTTTCTGATGGTAATTTGGGTTAATAATGTTTTTTATAAAGATCTGTCCACTTATTGTAAAGCAAGGATGTTACTTTGAGGACTAAAGTGTACCTGACCCAAGCCCAGGTATTTTCAGTTCCTCATATGCAGGTGAAAGTTGGACATTGAGTAAAGAAGAGCCACTAGGCATTAATGAATTTGAATGGTGGGGCTCAGGAAGAATGGTGGAAGAACCAGGGAATTCTGAAAGGACAAACTGATCTGCCTTGAAAGAAGTAGGGCCAGAGTGCTCCTTAGAGGCAAAGGTGTGAAGACTTTGTCTTACATACCTTTACATGATGTCAGGAGAGACCAGTCACTGGAGAATGATGTCATGTCTGGCAAAGTAGAGGGGCAGTGAAAGAGGAAGGCCCCCTGAGGCAGCTACAATGGACTCAGTATAGGATCGATTGTGAGGAAAGCTCAGGACCCCACACTGTTTCATTCTGTTGTGCATAAGGTTGCTATGGGCCAAAACCAACACAATGGTGCTGTGTTAGTCTGGGTAGACTCCAGAAACCAATCCATAGAAACTCATATGTGTGTAAGAGAGAGTTTTATATAAAGGGTAATTGTACATTAATAAAGCATCTCAACCCAGCCTGGTCCAAGACCATAAGTTTGATATTAGCCCATATGTCTGATACCAATCTATAAAGTCCTCTTCTGACTCACAAAACACATGCAATGATGCTTAATGCAGGACAATCACAGGCCAGTGGGTAGAAAGTCTTTAGATCCAGTGGCAATGTAAGCATCTCAGTGCTGGCAGGGGTCTCCACATGGCTCCTCCAGCAGCCAGGGCTGCATCAAGGTAGGTCCATGTGGCTTCTCCTCAGGGATGTCTTGCAGGGAGGCAGCCTTGTCAGTAGAGAGTCTCCAAGGGAGTGAACCGAGAGAGAGAAGTGTCTTCCGCATCCAAAAAGGAAATACCAGAGTTCTCCTGGATTCCTCAGGGGAAGGCCATGCCCACACAGAGGCCTCACTGGTGATATCTTGATTGACAGGCCAGACTCCCCTCCTTCATGCATAATCCTCACAAACTGACACCAGATGATGTAACTACCACAGGCACCGAAAAAGAACACCAACTTATGAATGTATGCTCTCATCTGTACATTAAATGGAATGCTTTGGTAGTACTCAGATCACTTTACATGAGAAAAAAAATAAGAAGAATAAAAATCATTAATTTTTTATCGTAGCTAGTAGTTACAAGTTGGGCTGCTGTCCAAAAGCTCAATGTTTCCTGTTTGGCAATGCCCACATTTGGTTAGGTCACCTTTCTTGGGTACAAATATAGATATATTTTCTGCTCTTCTACTTTACCAAATCAAGCTTGCCAACGTAGAGGAGGAGAGAAAAAGCGGAAAGCCCTCTAGGAGATGGCTGCAATGTTGGACTGATGCATAGGAAAAATTGTGAGGATGATATAGAACCGGAGAGTGTTTTCTTCTGTTCTCCTTATGGGTTGGAGCTGATTTGGTGATACCTAATAAAAACAACTACTTTACCAAACAGGATGGTCTTCTCTAGGGACTGGTCTTTCCTGACATCATGTCCAAAGTATGTAAGATGAAGTATCACCAGCCCTTTAAGGAGCACTCTGGACTTAGTATATCCAAGACAGAGATGTATGTTGTTTTGGAAGTCCCGGGAACTTTCACTTTAAAGAATTCCTGTAAAACAGATTTGCTTAATGAAACTCATCCATTTGATGGTTTCATGGCTACATCCATTAGCACTGATTGTGGATCCAAGCAAGAAGAAACCATTGATAACATTAATATTTTCTCCATTTTTTCATGATGGGACCTAATGGTCTTATTGTGAGGATTTTGACCTCCTTTACATTAGTTGTAATCCATTCTGAAGGGTGAAAACCTTCATCTTCATCAGCAAGTGAATCAAGTCCTCCTCACTTCCAGTAAAAAAAAAGTGGTGTCATCTGCATATTGCATGTTGTTAATAAACCTTCTTCCAATCCTGATGCCACATTCTCCTTCACATAATACAGTTTTGCTCATTATTTGTTCCACATACAAATTGAGTAAGTCTGGTGAGAGGACACAACTCTGATACATACCTTTCTTGATCTTAAAGCATGTAGTATCCCCTCATTCTGTTGAAAACAACTGCCTCTTGATACATGTACAGGTTCTGCAAGAGCACAATGTAGTGTTCCAGAATTCATGTTCTTCTCAAAGTTTACCCATAGTTTGCTATGATACTCACAGTTGAATGCCTCTCTGTTGTCCATGAAACACAAGTAAACATCTTACTAGTAGTCTTTGCTTTAAGCCAAAATCCATTTGGCATCAACAACGATATCCTTGTTCCACATTCTTTTCTGAATATAGCCTGAATCTCTGATAATGTACTGCTACAACCATTGTTGGTCTTCAGCAAAATTTTCCATGCATATAATATTAATGATACTGCTTCATAATTTGAGTGTTCTGTTGGGTCAAATTTCTTTGGAAATGGTATAACTATGGATATCTTCTAGTCAGACAGCCAAGTGGCTGCCTTCCAAATTTCCTGACACTGACAAGTACGTGCTCCCAGTTAACCATATGATTGTCTAATTAAAATTTCTAATCCCAGCCCATTTCAGCTTACTAGTGTCCAGGATATCACTCTTTATTCGTTCTGTTTCACTTTTTGTATCTTCCATTTTTTTTCATTCGTGCTTGATACATTACACATCCTGATTATTACTCGATGTAGGCAGCAGTTTCTTTGTATTTTGAGTAATATTTCACCAGCACATGAAGGTCCTGAAAGCTTTGCTTCATCTACATAATGAAGACTGAGTATACTTTGAGGATGCAATTCTTCTCCTGTCTTATTTTCAATGTCTCCCAACCTGAGAAGCTAATCTTCTAGAACTACATCAGGTAATGTTCTACTTCTCTAAATAAAACTTCAATGGTTAATCTCTAAAAAATGTCCCACTTACTCTTCTTCCTAGTCTGTTCTTGGTCTGGAAGCTCCTCTGCAACTTAGTCACCATGGGTCACTGTAATATTATTTGAAATACCAGTAGCAGACCTTAGAGCATCAAAGTGACTCGCAAGCTACCACCAATCAAAAATCTGACAGACAAATGGGGGTATAATGAGAAATCCTGGTGAAATCCAGAAAAGAAAAAGTACATTAGTTGAAAAGTGAGGAAATCTCAAAATCGTTATGACTTTTATGACATGTACAGTTTTATTTGATAGAAAAATAAACCTTTGGCTCCTTTCTGTAGTTTTCTTGTGCCATATCCAATAACAGTTGAGAAATTCCTATCAGTTTGTCAGAAGACCTCCCTTCAGACAAAAAACAACAACCAAAAAACCTTAGATTTGTGACCTTATTGCTCTTAATGAAATGCTCTAAATTTCAGGTTTCGTAATAGAAAATAGGTAGTATCAAAAATCCCAAAATTCTTATTGTGTTTTTCAAAGATCAAATGAATCCAAGCATACAAGATCCTTATTAAAAACATTGGCTTTACTAACATTCCCCTAAATGTTATATTAATAATAATTATTATAATTGTGAATGTAATAGCTATCAAGTAGTTTCATCATTACTGCAATTTCACCTCTTCTTCCACTACAATAACCAATGTTTTGAGAAAAATAATTTTGTTTTCCTCCATATTCTACAGTTGGCCAAATATTGTCCAATGTTACATTTTTGCTCTTCTCTACAAAAGGAGAGTCCCTTTAAGCCCCAAATCATATATTCAATAGATAACTCACAACTCATCTGAATATCTGAATAATTTTCCATTTAAAGTTATGATATTTTCCTTTAACCTACTCCTCCTACAGTCACTTCATGTCAGTAAATACTCTGTTGTCTATTATTTGTTTATGTCAGAGAACTGGTAGTCATCTTTGATACCTTATATTTATCATGTCTTACATCAATCAATACAAACTACACTTCATTCTATGCCCCACATATCCCTGCAATGTACCATACAAATGTTTCCTTTCACCTAAGATGCCATATATTTATACTGAGAAAAATGCCACCATACTGGCATATCATTAGCTATAAAATGCATCCCACCTTTAAAGACATGAAAATGTGAAAATGGTATGCTGTTGAAATAAATAGAGTGTTTGATGTGTACTCACTTATTACTATCTTGATGTAAGTGACCATACTTCAAACCACCATATTGGCACATTAAATGTATTTCTTAATACATCTCTCACAAATTTAGTTTTAACTCTTCTCTGACTGCTCTCTCACACTTTATTCTTTACCCAGATAACTTACTAATCTATGCACATTGTGAATTTAATTCATGTAAAAATATTACCTTCATGATTTGTCACTCTGATGATAAAAATCATAAAGGCAAAATTAAAGAGGACATGTTTCCTCATACTTCTAATTTTTCTAGAATTTCTTTTATGTCATTAAACAAAAAAAAATATGAGGACTACTTTTGTCCTTTAGTTACTTAAAAAAAAAAATTAAGTCATGAATGTTTTGTGGCAGTCTGAAATTCTAAAATGGTAACATCAATACTTCTTTTAAATGCCTTTTTGCATAGTCATCCTGAATTCTCTTTCAAAGGGATAGGGAAAGTCTGATTTGCCATTTTTAAATTTTTGCTATTTATTTCACTTAGTTTGCAGCATTTTGGCAAAAGAAAATTGATATAGCATCCAAGATTGGCTGCGTCTTCTTTAAAAAATCATTTTATTGGGGGCTTTCACAGCTAGTATCACAATCCATACATCCATCCATTATGTCAGGCACATGTGTACATCTGTTTCCATCATCATTTTGAAATCATTTTCTTTCTACTTGAATCCTTGGCAGCAGATCATTTCCCCCTCTATGCCACTCTCCCTCCTTCCTGAACCCTTGATATTTTTTTCATGTCTTTCACTGAATTGTGTCTCCCTTAACCCACTTTTCTGGTATCCATCCCTCTGGCAGGGGGTTATATGCAGATCATTGGGATCAGTCAGGATTCGCTTCTATGATGTATTTCACTTTTGCTTTTTCTTAGGGAGGTGGCCATGATGCCATGGGAAATCTCAAGTAACCCCAGGGTTGACTTCACATAGTCCTCAAGGTAAGAACTAAAGCCAAATACTCTCCCAATTAATGCCAGTTTCTAGTCACATAGTGCAGGTGAATTTGAAAGTTCCAGTCAGTTCTCAGCTAAGAGCAGCAAGGTCATGACCCAGTGGAAACATCCGAGTAGCAAAACTACCCAGCTGACATCTGACTGATTTCACAATCATGAGCAAATAAAATATCTGTCTTTTTCTTTATTTCTTTCTAAATTTGTATATTTTGGAATAGTCCGCTATGCAGTCCCAGATAATTCTATTTAGGGATTGAACCCTGGTAGCATAGTGAGATTAAACATTAGGCTGTTAACCACCTGGTCAACAGTTCTTAAACCTCCAGCTCCTCTGCAGGAGCAAGATCTGGCTCTGTGCTCCAATAAGGATTTGTAGTCTTAGAAACCTACAGGGTTAGTTCTAACCAGTCCTCCTCTAGGTTCTCTT
>NW_022111368.1:948172-949719 GCF_000313985.2 Echinops telfairi
ACCACGATGGCTTCCTGAGAGAACAACCAATGAAACATCAACCTCGTGGTCCCAAAAGTACACAACCAGCATACTGTGAGATTACTATCCAACTCACATTCCAAGTAATGGAGTTCTTGTCAGCCAGGGTAGGAGTGAAACCACAGGAAGATACAGCGGTAGCCTGACCCCCCCAGTACAGCTACCTTCAGGTAGTTCACAGAAGCACTCATACGAGTCCCCCATGAAAGAAACCAGTGCTCCTCAACTCTCAAAGATGGCGCCAGACTCCTCTAAAACAATACGTAAACAGCAACCAGCCCCAACAACCTCAATGAAAAAGGCAGGAGAAAGAGAAGACAAAGCCAGAAAAGTCATGAACCTAACAGTGTTCATAGAAGAAGCAGACATTGACCTGCCACGGAAAGAAACTTTGAGAATGCTGCTTGGAGTCAGACAGAATATGAGGGAAGCAATACAGAAAAAAGATGAAATGATAGAGGAGATAAAGGCAACACACCAAAAAGGGAAATACAAGACTTAAGGGATGAAATCACAAAATCCAGTAGCAAATTAACAGACTTGAGGAGGCAGAGAATCTCACCAATGACCTGGAGGATAACCAAGCAGCCCTCAACGAATGAAAAAAGTAGTAAAATAAGACAATCAGAGAAGCTGAAGAAAACCTGAGAGCCATGTCTGATGCTATGAATAGGAACAATATTAGAATAACTGGAGTTCCAGAACAAGACATGACAAAGAAATCAACAGCAAAAATAGTGAGGGAATTCTTAGAGGAAAACTTCCCCAGCTTAGTAAATAAAAATCAGGCAACCGTTCAAGAAGCCGAAAGAACACCAGCCTGACTGAATCCCAAGCAGAAGTCACCAAGACACATAATACATTATCCACCCATGAGGAAAAGGAGAAAATCATAAGAGCAACTAGGGAAAAACAAATATTCACTTACAAAGGTAACCAAATAAGAATATATTCAGACCTATCAGTGGACACGATTAAAAAGGTGGTACCCTTTACAATAGCCAAGCACAAATGGAAATATCCAGTGTTATACCTGAATTAAAAAACAAAAGATTGAAAGAATGGGACCAATGATTCCAGTGGGATACATAAGAGCGGGAGGTGGGAGAAAGGAAGTGTGGGTCGTGGCGGAGTACCAACCCAGGGACAAGGGAACAATAAGTGAACTAAAATCAGTGGAAGGAAGGTTGTAGGATGCCTAGTGCGGCTCAATCAAGCGCAATGTAGCAACAAGGAATTACTAAACCCTAGTGAAGGCCGAACATGACGGTGGGACAAGAGAAAAGTAAAAAGGAAATAGAGGAAAGAACCAGGAGGCAAAGGACATTTATAGAGGCCTAAATACAGGCATTTACATATGTAAATATATATAATGAGAGGGGAATAGAACTCTATACTCATATCTATATGTTAACAATTAAAGTGGCAGATGGACACTGGGCTTCAACTCAAGTACTCCCTTACACAAGAATACTTTGCTCTAACAATCCGGCTTTTTGTGATGTTCACCTTCCCGATATGATCAC
>NW_022111368.1:950781-956581 GCF_000313985.2 Echinops telfairi
ATTTTGATTAAAATATTTGTAAAAGGGGAAGTTAGCAAAGAAGTGTATCATTTCTTTCGCTGCTCATTGACCAAATTTGTCAGAATTCATTCAGTAATCAGGAACCTAAAATGATTTGCTCAACCTCTGCCCTTGTATATTTACAAAGTGATTAAATAACTATAATGTGCCAGAAATTTTTTCTTAATGGACCATGAAGTATCAATGTGAGTTGACACTCATGATTAAAAAGAGGCATCAGGCAGTGTCCAGTGATTAGAAGGAACGAGAAGGGAGCACATATATTCTGTTATTATCCCTTTGTCTTGCTATTTCTTCCACTTGTAACCCCATAACCAAAGCCAAAGATCAAATACTAAAAAAGAAAACCAGGTATTCTTGAAATATTGGATGCTAAATTCTCATGTCCTAAATTATTTCAAAAAAAAAATTCATTATTTTCAATTCTAGCAATGTTCTTTTTCAGATATCTGAATGGAGTTTAATATCAATGTAAAATAAAACTCTGCTATGAAGAAAAAATGCACACTATAAAGAGTAGCAAGGATGTACAGTCAAATAGTCTGTGATTTACATAATGTCAGTCATGTTTCTTTGCCGGAGACCAGCTCCGGCATGTTCCTCACAGAAAGCTGAGGTTGGGTGAGTGGTCTTGAGAAAAAAGAGAATATAGAAAAGTAGGGTTCAGGAGGACCAAAGAAACATCCTGAAACGTGAATGTATGCAATGGCACTTTATTAAAAGCTGTGTTTTCTTTTATTCCCCATTTCTTGGCTCCTTCTTGGAAAACAACCAAGTCCAGACAAAAACATCTGCACTTTGCAGCCACGTCAAGGTTAAGCAAAATAGTTTGTTCCAAAAACACCTTAGCAGATCAAGAAGCAAAGTTATTTTGCTAAATACAAAAGTTCATTTACAGTTCATACAGCTCCCATGAGAACTTTTTAACTAAGGGTGAAGTCCCACTCTTTATACCCATTAGGCCGGTTAGGATAGGGTTTTCACCCTCTCCATTCCCTAAGACCATGGGGAAGAAGTGGGAAATCACCCTACATTTCTTTTAATATCTCATTTTATGGATCATGCTACTAAGGATTAAAAACATTGTATGTGTGTATGTGTACATGCTCATGTGTTAAGGTGTAGAATGGAAGCTTTATAAGTGTCAAATAATATGCCATTGGTAAATCAGCAATGTCTCTTGAGGTGACCAGGTTAATGCCTGCTCAGATGTGGATCTACACATGCTCTGTGCTTCTCTCTTTAGCATCTCTCAACTCTCATTCCCCATTTATACTCTTTTTTGTAGTCTGTTTTGTAGTTTTAAGCTTATTAACTGTGATTTAGAAACTACTTTTTAAAAAATGGTAATAAGCACTTTCGTCCATGCATACTATCTTATGAGTTTCTGCTAAGACTTTAGAGGGCATATTTCAGTACATCTGAGAGAAGATGAACCTATAACTCACACCATATACTCTTTTACATATAAATTTTTATGAGGAAATTTGAACTTTGCAGGAACCTAAGTTAAAAGGTATGATGGAAAGCGAAGTTAAATTGAAATTAAATATATTTATTTTTAGGGATTATATTACCAAGGCTACATTTATAGAAGGAATCAGGTCAGCAATGTAATAACACGTTTTTAAAATATTAATGCCAACAAATAACATTCTGGGTGCTGTTAAGAACATACTTAAGGTCAGAGTCACCAGTTTTATAACACATCAGTGGTCTGGGAAGGTTAGAATGCCCTTGGCACATGCTGAGATTAATACTGATTGGTAATTGGAGAGAAATTCCATATAGTCAGATTAATAGTTCAGATTGCATCTGTCATATGAGACTATAAGTATTACGGTTCAGAAATTCATCCGATGTAACTTTCATGCTATTTATTTCAGAGAAAATGTTAGGCACAGTGCAAAGTTCTCCTTGTCTAATACTGTTTAGTTTGCTATAATGTTAGCATTTTTGGTTTGTAAAATATTGTCTATGAAACTAAATAATAAAATATTGATGTGATAATTTTTTCATAAATTGTCAATTTTATTGATAAAAGTGTTATGTGGAAAATATTTTAAGAAATAGAAACATTGGCAGTAAAATGCCTTATTTTACATTTTTTCCAAAGAAATTTAACAAAGTGTAGATATTCTAATAGGAAAGCACATAAAACATAGCACATTTGGGGGGGGCGGGGTGAATGTAAGATGAAAAGGAGAAATATTCACTCAAAAAACAAATGCACTGTCTTCGACCTGATGCTGACTGCTCGTGACCCTATAGGACAGGGTAGAACGTCCCTGGGAGTTTCGGAGATGGGAACCCTTTCCAGGTGTGGAATGCCCAGTCTTCCTCCCGAGGAGAGCCTGAAGCTTCCGAACTATTGACCAGGCCATTGGCAGCCCAATTTGTAACTACCAAACTGCTCTGCCCCCTTGAAAGAATCACTAGCTCACTTAAATGGTATAATGGTATAATGGCAAAATTATGGGAAAGAATATAGTTCATATATCGATTCAATCACAAATAACACATTTTCAACCAAAAAACAGACAGATCTTTAAGTGAAATGGTAATATTAGTGAGGCATGTATAACTTAGTATGATAAGCCATTGAAATCAAACAGACAGGATTTACTCAAGGTAAAGTTCAAAACAGTTGGGAAGTAAGGAATGCCTAGTGCGGCTCAATCAAGGGCAATGTAGCAACGAGGAATTACTAAACCCTAATGAAGGCTGAACATGATGGTGGGACAATAGGGAAGTAAAAAGGAAATAGAGAAAGAACCAGGAGGCAAAGGACATTTATAGAGGCCTAAATACAGGCATTTACATATGTAAATATATATATAATGAGAGGAGAATAGAACTCTGTACTCATATCTATATGTTAACAATTAAGGTGGCAGATGGACATTGGGCTTCAACTCAAGTACTCCCTTACACAAGAATACTTTGCTCTAACAATCCGGCTTTTTGTGATGTTCACCTTCCCGATATGATCACGGAAGACAAAATGGGTGCATAAGCAAATGTGGTGAAGAAAGCTGATGGTGTCTGGCTATCAAAAGATATAGCACCAGGGGTCTTAAAGGCTTGAAGATAAACAAGTGACCATCTAGCTCAGAAGGAAAAGGAAAACCAAGGAAGGGAATGTAACATTGAGGTGATTGCAATAAATTAAATAGAACAAAATGTATATGAATTGTTGGATGCAAAACTGATGATCCACTATGTAAAACTTTTTTAAAAGAAAAATCATGTTTATAATTTGTGTCTCTCATTAATGTGTAAATGTATCTCTAATCTATATTTTGACCATTATATTTCTTCATTTTTCCTGACTTTTGTTGTAAAATGTTTTTGCCTTAGCCCTCCTAAACCCTGCCACCTCCAAATAGCATGCTTCCAGTTTTTAAAGGAGCCCTTTCATTGTGGGACAAGTTAGATGCCACAGAGTTGGATGTACATTGTAGTGACCCCGTGTACAACAGAGTAAAACACTGCCTGGCCCTCTGCCATCCACATCATTGTATTTATGTTTGGGCTCATTGTTGCAGCCACTGTGTCAATCCACCTCCTTAAGTGCCTTCCTCGTGTTTTCTGCCCCTCCACTTTACCAAGCTCGAGGCTCTTCTACAGGCACTAGTTTCTCTTACCAACATGTCTAGAGTTCGCAAGACAAACTCTCATGATCCTTTCCTTTAAGGAGCACTGTTGATGTCCTTTTCCACGACAAATCAGTTGGTCCTTTTGACAGTCCATAGCGCTCTCAATATGATTGTGACAGTCCGAAATACGGGTTTAATGAAGGACACAGCTTCAGACACCAGTATCAGCCCTTGAGTCTTAATAGACTGCAGTATCTTATGGACTTGGGTCGAATTGATCCTACTCAACCTATTGATTTAACCCAGCTTGTCAATGGAAGAGGTGTGACCATCCAACCACTTAAAAGGGATTATGGTGTCCAGCTGGTGGAGGAGGGTGCTGATAACTTCACGGCCAAAGTGAATATTGAAGTGCAGTTGGCTCCAGAACTTGCCATTGCTGCAATTGAAAAAAATGGTGGTGTTGTTACTACAGCCTTCTATGATCCCAGGAGTCTGGAAATTTTGTGCAAACCTGTCCCATTCTTTCTGCGTGGACAGCCCATTCCAAAACGAATGCTTCCACCTGAAACACTGGTAACATATTATACCGATGCAAGAAATCGTGGTTATCTGGCAGATCCTGCCAAATTTCCTGAAGCAAGACTTGAACTCGCCAAGAAGTACGGTTATATTTTGCCTGATATCACGAAAGATGAACTCTTCAAAATGCTCCGTGCACGAAAGGATCCACGGCAGATCTTCTTTGGTCTTGCTCCAGGCTGGGTGGTGAATATGCCTGACAAGAAAATCCTGAAGCCTATAGATGAGAATCTCACCAAGTACTACAGCTCATGAAGCCTCTTCCATGGCAGCTGTGGTGGTAGAGCATGTTGGCAAGGGGAGGATGCATACGTATTTCTCATAACCTTCTCTAGTATCTAATTCTCCAATGTTTTTATCTAAAATTAAAATGTATGCAAGAACCAGAAAAAAAAATTTGAATACAAGCATTCTTCTGTGGTCTTCTTTATTTAATGTCCAAATTTCCCTTGCTACGAGGCACTAACGATATCATGGATTGGGTCAGGAACACCTTAGTCCTCAAAGTAACATCCTTACTTTCCAACACTTTAAAGAGTTATGGTGCAACAAATTTACTGAAAGCAATACATCCCTTGGGTTTTAAGTTGCTGCTTCCATGAACGATTATTGTGATTCCAGCGAAATGAAGTCCTTGATAACTTAAGTATTTTCTCCATTTATCATGATGTTGCCAAGTAGTGAGAATTTTAATGTTTGTTAGATTCAGTTTCAACTCATATTGAAGTTAGCAATACTTGATTTTCATCAGCAAGTACTTCAAGTCTTTATCACTTCAGCAAGCAAGTTTGTGTTGTTTTGCATATTATAGGTTGTTAAAAATACTTCCTCGAATCTTGGTACCTCATTCTTCTTCATATAACCCAGCTTCCCTAATTATTTGTTCAGCATACATATGGAACATGTATGGTGAAAGGATACAGCCCTGACACACACCTTTCCTGATTTTAAACCACACTAGATCTCCTTGCTCTGTTCACACAACTGCCTTTTGAACTATATACAAGTTCCACATGAACACCATATAGTGTGCTGGAATTCCTATTCTTCTCAAAGTTATCCATAGTTCATTATGGTTCACACAGTCCAATGCCTTTTACTAGTCAATAAAACATGTGAGCCTTCTGTTGGGCCACCGTTCTTTGGAATGGGTACAAATACGGATCTCTCCTAGTCAATTGTCCACTCGTTGTCTTCCACATTTTCCAGCATTGACAAGTAGGTGCTTGCACTGCTTCATGAACTTGTTGATACATTTCAACTAGTATTCCATCAACTCCTGGAGCCTTGGCTTTGGCTAATGCTTTCAGTGAAGCTTGTACTTCTTCCTTCAGTATCATTGGTTCTTGCTCATATGCTAATTTCTTTTATTTTTAACAATTTTATTGGAACATAATTTATGTATCATAAAATAGTTCAATCATTCGATCATATCAAGGAGAATTGTGCAATCACAACCACATCAGTTTTAGAACATTTCCTGTCCTTCCACCCCTCATGGTTAAACCATCTTTAAAATGAGTTGTTCAACCACATTTAGTTCCAGTGCTAGCTCCCATCACTACTTTCTGAGATGGTTCAATGTTGCCAGTTCTTTT
>NW_022111368.1:956681-958253 GCF_000313985.2 Echinops telfairi
AAGCTCTAATGCATAGGGTAACTCATATTCAAGTAGCCATGGAATTGTCAAATAATACAATTCTCCCCTCTGATCATGGATCTTGTCACTAATAAAAACCATCTTTAAAATGAGTTGTTCAACCACATTTAGTTCCAGTGCTAGCTCCCATCACTACTTTCTGAGATGGTTCAATGTTGCCAGTTCTTTTGGTACTGTGACTCTGTGTGTAGTTTTCATCTTCTTATGATGATTCCTGCATCATTTAATATTTGCATTTAAGGCGTATAGAAGGTTGTATAGTTATTTATAGTTATTCAAATACATGCTAAACAATAATTCCTGAAGTTCACTATATAAAGAACAAGATATCAGGGTTTGAGAAAGCTTCATGAACAATCCGATACACACCAATGCAAACTTTGCCCAAAGTGAAAAACTTCAAATATTTACAGATGAAGGCAAAACACTACAGTCTCCGGTACGACTTGCACTTGACTATAAAGAGAAAGAAAACCCTTACAGCTAGTTCAATGAACAAAATAGTGCAATGGCAACGAAACGGAGGTCATCAATGACTTCATTGTCCTTTAGATGAACAACCATTGCACATGGAAGCAGAAGTCAAGAACTTGCATAGGGAATATGTACTGCAAGACTTCTTTAAAATATTAAAAAAGCACAGTGATCATCATGATAATGAAGGGAGACTTGACTTAAGCCAGTGGCTCCCAACCTGTGGGTCGCGACCCCTTTGGGTATGGAACAACTCTTTCAAGGGGTTGCCCGATACATAACAGTAGCAAAATTGCACTTATGGAGTATCAATGAAAATAATTTTATGGTTGGGGGTTACCACAACATGAGAAACTGTATTAAAGGGTCACGGCATTAAGAAGGTTGAGAATTACTGACTTAAGCCATGTTTTTTGTAATCGCATCTTATGGGTATGAAAACTGGAGAGTTGTAAATGAAGGCCAAAGGATATTTACCACATTCATGCCGTGTTGTTGTCAACTTATATTAAATATACTTTGGATTGCCAGAAGAATGAACATTTGTTATATCTTAAAAGAGCTTCAAAAGAATGTTCCTTAGAAACCAGGATGGTGACACTTTATCTCACATGCTTTGGATGTGTCATGAGCAGGGACCAAACCTTGGAGAAGGACCTAGGGCTGGGTAAAGTAACTGGTCAGGTCAAAAGAAGCAGGCCTTCCATGAAATGAACTGACACAGTGACTGCAAGAAGGGCTTCCGAGAGCAATGAGATTGAGGATAGCCCAGGACAGGCCAACGTTTTGTTCATTGAAATATTTGAAAGTGATACCCTAGGAATCATTCTGATTTATAATGCACGAACAGTATGATCCTTTAGCATTGTTTACTATTAAATTTCAAATTTTGTATCTTTTGCTAGTAAAGGTGTTTTGGGATACGGAAGAAAATCTAATCTCAGATATCGTTTGAGGAGAACATTTATTATGTCTTAAAAGGTATAAAGACAATATAAAGGTACAGGCACATCATCCAGATGAGGGACGTTATTAGCACTAGGTCATAATGGCATCTGAGCATTCATAGTCAGGACT
>NW_022111368.1:959478-960967 GCF_000313985.2 Echinops telfairi
GCTTTGATGATACAAGCTTCTGTGCTGCTTCCAGGTCAATTTAGCAGACGCCTTAGGTGGCTGCTGGTTAAGAGAAGCTTTTAAGACCCCACATGTTATTTTTTCTGATAGCTGGCTACTATCTGATTTCTTTACTACACTTTGGTATTTCACTGATATCTTCAGTGATCTTTTCATAAGGGTAAGTAAGTATTGAGGTAGGCCATATCATGAGAATGAATTGTGCTTAGATTAGGGTTCAGATTAAGTCTACAATCAAAATCAATTCTTATACCTAAGGTTTGATAGACTCTAGAGGCAGCATTATTAGCATGAGAAACAACACAAATAATCTCCATAGCATTTGGTAATTATTTGGTCATTCTAAGAATAATATCATTATCTAGCCAATTGTATAAAAGCTTAAATACTAGGTGGAACAGAAAATATAGGAAAGCCTTTTGGACAAAAATATATTCTGTTTTACAGATTAAAAACTTAAGTGACAGAATGCTGATGAGGAAAACAGTAAGAGTTAGACACAAGTGCAAGACAATGATTCCAACAGTACTCATTCATTGAGGCAACACTATTTGTATGCAGAACTAAGACATGTCACAAAAAGCAAAGAAAATAGAAAATCTATGGTAATCTCAAGCTGTCAATTATTGAGCAACTTCAAAGCAATAGAGATTTGAAACAAAGTACAAAGACTTCAAATTCTACAACCTTGGGGCATAGATCCTCTGCTTCTTCTCACACTAGCATGCTTCATCTTTAAGTCCCAAGGAGAATTTGTTACTTTAATATGTAGCAGGTGTGTTTAAGGTAAAGTTCAATTCTCTAACTAAGGTTTTTAAATCGGGTTCTTTTGACGGGTCCTAAGAAAAGTGTTTATACACCTTGAAAAGACAAAGTCTGAAATCCAGGTAGCCCAAAGCATGACGCCTAGGTCACCAAATGGAGAAAGGAAGTTTGGCACAGAATGCATGATTATTAATGTGACACAGGTCCTATTCTCTCTCTGAGGCCTATACAAGCAATATCAAGTGGTTTTTTCCCCCAAGGGCAAGTTTCTCTTTCTAGTTTACCCACTAGTAGAACTGAAATTCCTTCTCAGAGACAGGCTTAACTCCTCCTCTGTGGTCATGAATTTCTATAAAAATCATGAAACACCATTATTTGAGTACCTATTAAATTAGAGTAACTGTGTGACATTGCTATTTAAAACTGACCCTAGCTAAGGTGACTTGCTTTGAAGAAATGGTTTTTAAGTAATACAAATAAAGGAGTGATAAACTAATTGTGTTAGACAGACACATCATACCATTACTTTGGAGACCAGCTAAAATAGTAATATGGCCTGCCATATTACTGCCAAATGATTAGTCTGATGTATGTGTGTGTGTGCATGTAGTGTACATCCTTTAACAGACTTTATTTTTCAAAGGGTACAATGCTCAGGTCAATATGGCCCACTGGTATATCTGGACTCCCATTCAAATTCAAA
>NW_022111368.1:961067-962100 GCF_000313985.2 Echinops telfairi
TTTTAAATGTGCTAATAGAAGATTCAAGAGTCATGATAGACAGACTTGTTCATCTGTGGTTAAACAAAAGGTAGACAATTGGGAAGGAAGGAGAAAAGTAGTTACTTATATACACAAGGTACACTAAAGATCCCAATAAGACTTTTACTAATATTTAACCTAGTTAATGGCTAATTATATTGTTGGCAACTTTTTTATCAGTTATAATTCACAAACCCTGTCACCGTTGAGTTCTAAAAATCTTGATTTAGACTTGTCAGCCTCCATCTCAAGACATTAATCATTTTATTAAAGTCCAAGATAGTTCATTTCCGTTGGAAAATTTTGGTTAAATGTCTTATGTCAGCAAAGCAAAAGCTTTATATATGGCAAAAGGCTATTTGGTCATGGTTAATGCATAATAAAATGCAAATATATATTTTAAATAAAAAGCTTGATTGGGAAGTTCCTGAACCTATGCAAAGCCAAATAAGGTTAACTAAAAGTCCAAATAATGTTCAAGCAGAAGGACGTATTTTCAAATATAATTCTTAACATGTCAGGTATATTATCAAACCTAGCTTATTAAACCTATCATATTTGCCCCCCTTTACTCCTACTGGTCAAATATACTCATTATGATAATTAACATGTACTTAAACTAATCACCATTATATACTAGCCATTATAGGGTCAAAATTACTTAACCTCTTTGAAATATTATGATCCCACTGGTGTTTTACCAGAAAGTACTTACACTTATTTAAAATTGTGTGGTGATTCATCTGATCTTTATTTTTAATTTTATGAACAAATCTCATAAACTTTCATATCATAAACAGGTTAAAATATTTCTTTTTTCTTGCTTTCTAAATAAAGTAATGTTGACTTCCTCTCAAAACTTCCATAACTTATCATCTAACTTCAAGCTAGACTTTATCTTTTGCATTCAGATGCAAACAGACATTCTGTTTTAAGACAAAATTACCATATACACTTGAGCATAAGCCGACCCAAATATCAGCCAAGGCACCGAATTTTACCGGAAAAACTG
>NW_022111368.1:964191-981002 GCF_000313985.2 Echinops telfairi
CATGTGGGATTAATAAGGTCGCAGTTTATTTGAAGGGCAAAAATATAAGTGGTTCAGAGACCCTTGCCTTTCTGTCTCTTGCTCTCTGATGATTGGACCGGTGTGTGGCTGCCTTAGCTAGTTCTCTGCCTCAACTTGCGAGCTACACTACCTGTGGGACAACTAACCCATGGACCCTAGTCACAATAGTTTGAGATTCCTTCAAAAATGGTATTGAGAAGAAGGCATTGGTCAGATTAATAGCTGCATACCAAGTATAAGGAGAAGTATTAATTTGCTCAAGCAATGAAATCACATCTGGAATGGCAGCTGCAATTGGAGTCACCACCTGGTTATGTTTATGATAATCCACTGTCATTCTCCAGGATCCATCTGATTTTGTTTTTTTTACAGGCCAAATTGGTGAATTAAATGGGGATGTGGTAGGAATTACCACCCCTGCATCCTTTAAGTCTTTGATGGTGGCACAGATCTCTTCAATCCCTCCAGGGATGTAGTATTGCTTTTGGTTTACGATTTTCCTAGGCAATGGCAGTTCTAATGGTGTCCACTTGGCTTTTCCTACCGTGATAGCCCTTATTACACATTTCAGGGATCCACTATGAGGGTTCTGCCAGTAACTAAGGATGTTTATTCCAATGATGCATTCTGGAGATTGACAGTCGATTATCATAAACTTAACTAGGTGGTGACTCCAATTGCAACTGTATTGCAGCAAGCATGGCACACAATTAGTCTCACTCAAAATATTCAGTTTAGATCCCATGACCTCACATGGAGTTCTGATTTGTTCAGAATGATGTGCAAAATGCTGGAGCTTTAGCCACTTTTGGAGACCATGTTGTTTGGTAAACTCAATCTCCCATTGACCTGAAAGCTATTCAATTCAAATAATTAACTATATTTTCAAACTAGTAGATACATTTTTTCCAAAGGTGAGACCTCTACAATTTTTTAATACTACTTAATACTCCTCCCCAGTGAAATCTTAAACTAATTGAACTCTTAGCCAGGTGAGTAAAGTTTCAGTTATATCAAACTAATTTATCATTAATGGGTTCTTGAAACATTACTCTTCATATCTCTTAATACCTTTTTAAAAAATAATTTTATTGGGGCCTGTTACAACTCTTAACACAAACCCTTTAAAAGGAAAAAAAGTGAACACACTAATACTTGAATATAGTTTTTATTGAAAAAAAACATGTGAACTTCTAATCACATTTATTAACTCAATTTAATACCAGAAAATTACTTAAAATACCTTAAAATTATTTACCACAAGATACTACTGAAATAAAGTTTTAACAGTATTGTTACATAACTTTTTAATCTAAATTTAACTTTCCTAGGTTCCTTAAAATGTATACATGTTGACTTAAAAAGAAAAAAAAAAACAGCTGGTCATTTTATAGACTCTAATTCATAGTGACCTCAGAAGTTGGAGCAGAAGCTGCTACCAAGAGTTTCTGAGATTATAAAATGCAATTGGAAGCAGGCCTGACTCATCTTTTTGCAAGTGGCCATTTGGTTTGAAGTGACACATTTTGCTTATCAGCCCAGTGCTTGATTCACCTGGCTATTTCATACCACCTGGCTATATGGACATAAAACTGTCTAAAATTAGCCTTAGTCACTTGGATATCTAAATTAGCTTAGGCTGATGATATTAGTCTGAGTTGCACTGACTTAAGCGGATAAACTGTTTTCCCCCTAATATGCCCCACCCCCTTTTTTTTGGTGGATTACATTTTGTAGGATATTGAATTCAAGTTACTTGTAGAGGTCTACATTCTAAGGTTTATATGCATATACAAAAACTGTCCAAATGAACCTTCTCATCAATTTTTCATAAACTTTCTGAGGTGCCAGTCTGCTCAGACTCCAAGTGACTGTCTGTACAACAGCAGGAAATACTGCTCCGTCCTGCACCATCCTCACGTTGATCTTGAGCCCCTTGTGGCAGCCACTGCGTTAGGCCATCTCCTCTGGTGTCGTCCTCTTTCTCACTGCCTTCCTGCTTTACAAAGCATGATGTCCTTCTCTAGGGACTGGTTGCTCCTGAGAACAAGTCTAAAGTATGAGAAACAAAGCCTTTGCCAGCCTTGTCTCTAAGGAGCATTCTAGCTGTACTTCTTCCAAGACAAATCTGTTTGAAATTTTGGTAGTCCATGGTGCTTTCAATGTTCTTCCCCAACATCATAATCTCATGCAAAAATTTTTCATTATTCAATGGCCAGCATTCACCTTCATAAGACTCAATGGAAAATACCATAGCTCAGATCAGACACACCTTAGTCCTCAAAGTAACAGCCTTGGTATTCAACATTTTAACAAGGAGTTCCACAGCAGATTTACCTAATGCACTGCTTTCTCTGACCACTTGACTGCTGCTGGAATGAGCATTGATTGTGGATACAAGGCAGGTGAAATCCTTGAGAACTTCTAGATTTTCTCCATGTATCATGATGCTACCTATTGATTCAGTTTGAGGATGTTGGTTTTCTTTACATTGTGTTGTATTTCATCACTGTATTGCTGCAATTTTTGATCGTCAGCAGCAAATGCTTTAAATCCTCCTCACTTTCAGCAAGCAAGGTTGTTACATCTCTTATATCACAGATTGTCAACTCCTGCTACCACATTCTTGTTCATAGAAGCCAGCTTCTCTGATTATGTGCTTAGCAAATAATTTGGAATCAACTAAATACACATTGTGCAACAATACAATCCTAGCGCACACCTCTTCTGATTTTAAATCATACACTAACCCTTCCTCTGTTCCCCAAACCACCAATTTATCAATGTATCAGTTAGTTCTGCATTAGCACAATTAAGTATTCTGAAATTCCCATTCTTCTCAAGGGTAAAAGCCACATAGTTAAATGCCTTTGTGTAGTCAATGACATACAAGTTAACATCTTTTTGGTATTTTCTTTTATCCAAGATACAGCTGACATCAGTAATGACTTCCCTTGTTCACGTCCTCTTCTGAATCCTGCCTGAACCACTGGCAGCTTCCTATAAATGTACTGCTGCAACCATGGTTGGATGATCTTCAAAATTTTTTATTTGAATGTGACATGGATGACATTGCTGTATAATTTTAGAATTATGTGGAGTCTCCTTTCTTTAGAATGGGTACAAATATAGATCTCTACCAGCCAACTGATCAAGTAGCTGTCTTGCCAATTTTCAGGCATAGACACGAAAGTACTTCCAGTACTTCATCAGCTTGTTGAAACATTTTAATTGGCATTTTATCAAATCCAGAATCCTTGTTTTTATCTAATGCTTTCAGAGCAACTTGGCCTTTCACCTTCATGATCATTGGTTTTGCTCACATGCTACCACTTGAAATAGTTGCATGCCAATTAATTCTTTTTACAACAGTGATTTTGTGTATCCTGTTCCTCTTATTTTAATGCTTAGTGCATCATTCAATATTTTACCTATAGAAACTTTCAATATTGAAACTCAAGGCTTATAATTTTTCATGAGATATTTCAGTTTAAGATATAGAGAGTGTTTCCTTAATTTTGGTTTTCTAACTCTTTCTTTGCACAGTTCCTTATAATATTTTGCTTTGTCTTTTTTGAGCTTCCTTTTAAATTTCTGTTCAGCTATTATAGCTCAACATTTCTTCTACTTACCTTTGCTGCTGTAGGCTTAAGAACACAGTTCATAGTCTCTTTTGACATCCACTTTGATGTTCTCTTTTTTCTTTCCTTTGTTTTATTTGAAATAAGATTTTGCTTCCTTCTTGTCATCCCACAGCCTCTCAGGTCTTGTTGAGTGCATTGATGTTCAATGTGTGTAATGCATCAATTCTGTTCTTGAAGGATTCTCAAAATTCAGGTGAGAAAGGCGCAGTTAAATTTTTACTCTTGTCAATTGATTTTCATTTTCTTCATCTTCAACTTGAACTTACATATATGTAATAGATTGTCTATTCCACAGTTGACCACTGGTCTGCATTTAGCTGCTGATATTGAGCTTCTCAACCATCTCTTCCCACAAGTGTAGTCAATTTGATTTCTGCTAATTCCATCTGTAGAAATCCACATAGATAGCCACCTGATGTGTTGTTGAAAAATGTATTTTCCGTGAACATGTCATTGCCTTGCAAAATTCTGTGATAAGATATCAGTTTTGTTTCTATCACCAAGATCATATTTTCCTGTGGGAGACAGCCCACACCAGATGGGTCCTAAGGAATGACTGTGTAATTGAAGGGAATAAATAAAAAGACAGGCCAAAAGTTTAGGGTGATCACCTCCTCCATGAAGCCAGCTCCAGGAAGGAGAGAGCAAAAGTATTTAACCATATCTTTATACAGTCTCAGGACATGCAGACCTCATCAACTACATATGTAAAAGGTGGACAGTATCTCAACTCTCGAGGTCCCTGAATTCATTGGGGGAGAAAACTCATACTAGGATTGGGGGCAGGCAGAGGGGAGTTCACCACCCCTTGAGCAGGGTGAACAAAAGAAACATGTCTGCTTCCACAGCTAAAGATCCTCAGCCATAGAGTAATCAGCCATGTGCTTGTAAGAGGTATCATTAATGTAGCGCTAGCATGGGAGGATATTGTGGGGATGAGTTTCAATTAGGAGAATGTGACTGGGACTCATCTCCAATTTACAAATGTGAAGGCCACCCTCCAGCCAGGTCCCTGGCCTTCCAGGCTTCTTTGATCATGAGCATAGAGAATTTGTCCACATCCACTCTCTTCCCAGTCCTCAGTTTCCCACATTTTCCAACTACTGTTCCTTCCTGTTTGTTTCCAACTTTTGCATTCCAATGGCCAATAATTATCAATACATTTTGATTGCAAGTTTGATCAATTACAGCCAGAAGATGTATTTCTTCATCACTAGCTTGAGTGATTGGTTTATCAGTAGTGTGGATTGGATTTCCTTGAAAGCAGATAGATATGATATTATCACAAACAACATTGTACTTTGAGATAGATCTTAAAATGCCCCTTTTGATGATGAATGCAAGTCATGCCTTGATTTTGTTATTCCCAGCATGGTAAGCCATTTCTAGTCTAACCACTAGACAGCATTTTCATCCAAGGTAGGCACTGTTTTGTGTGAAAGTCTAATGACTGATATCTAACAATCTAACAATAAGACCACTCACTGCCTGTGTTTTTTTTTCTTTCTGCTATTTCCTGTTATTAATATAAACAATTACACAACATTCTACAAACAGCACAAACATTCAAAAGTAGCTACGTACTTTTATACTGTTTCAGTTAGATTTACCCATTTAAAAGTGCCCCAAAAATGCTTTTTACAAGTGATATTCTAAAGAATTCTGGAGTGATGAAATGGAAGTTTCCACTGCAGGAATAGAGATAAAAAAAGGGCATTCTGTCTTACAAAGAAATAACACATGTCAAAATAGCATTATTACCTCTCCCTGCCACTGCTTTTAGGATAAACCACTTCAAATGTGCACAAAAATCCTGGCAACAGTGAACAGTGACAGAGTGCAATATTATACACAACACACACACACACATATATTCCAAAATCCCCTTCTCATTCATAATGACCCAATAAGACAAAGTAGAACTGCCCTGTAGGTTTCTGAGGCTATAAATTATTACAGAAGTAGAAAGATTCATCTCTCTCCTGAAGAGTGGTTGGCAGGTTTGAACTACTGACCTGTGGTTTGCAGCCCCCAAATAGTGCTCCAGAGCTCTTTAGAAAAATAGAATTACCTCATTCAAATGACCGAATCTGGGCATACAATTTTCCAAACTGAGCACTATTTTCTAGATTTATTGTGGATCATGAAAATAACCCAAAATAGCTTCAGAGCTCCTATTATAAATATTTCATATACATTTTCACCGCCACTAAACATACACAAAACATGTAATCAGAACACCCCCACAAAAAATTAAAAATTATACATTGACATTACCTTTGTTAAAAGCTGAAGCAGAATTCCAATTTTCAGAAGTTCTGGGTCATACAAAGCCTGGGCATGAAAGGGAAGCAGGAAGAAAACAAACAATCCACCACTGAGAAAACACATTGAGACTTAACAAGCCTTAATAAAGTTTCCGAAGCCTTGAAACACACGTTTATAATTTCAAGAGTGCTAACCCCTCTGGAATTTCTGAGGGTTCTTGGAAATGAGAAGGAAAGACAGCTTTGGAAGCCTCTTCTCCAGCTGCACCACTTGTTTTACAATGCAACAGAGATTCTGATCTCAAATACAATTTACGGAGAATATCTAGTAATTCTCCATAGGGACAAAGACAAAGGCACATCATCCAGAGGAAGGAGGTCATTGACACAGGGGGTAATGTTTTCCAAGGATTAACAGGTAGAAAACTAGTTAACTAAGGCATGAAACAGGACATTTTTGCTAGTGCTCATGAAAGAGTTAGCCTGCTGCTAATCACAATATTAGAAATACAACATAATTAAAGATTTAATTTGTTGGAAATCCAAAATATAAACGTCCTCTTCCTCGTAGTAACGATTCTGTTTAAGTTTAATTAGTAAGGATGTTGTAACGCAGGACGGCAGTAGTCAAGGGCATTATGATAAGTAGCCAGGAGTGAGAAATCCCTTGTATATGGAGTCAATGGAGTATGAAGAGTCAGGGGATGATGAACTCCTAGAGAAATGTAAGTATAATTGTTTCTGTAATACTTGCAAAACCAGCTAGTTTTAATTTTTTTTGTCACATGGTTTGGGGTTCTAATACTTTCTTTTAATCATTCCAAAATCTTCTTTTTGTCATATTGTTTGTCTATTAATAAAAATATTATCTAGGGTAAAAGCATACTATATAATCTTGTTGAAATGTCTTTATTTATGATTCTGTTAATCCATCATCACTCAAGTGTTCTTCCCAAAATAAACATTCATAATTTTGTAACACAAAATTATGTAACACATAATTCATAACACATCCCCTACTGTGATCATTCCCAAGCCTACTTTTTTTCATCACACAGTTTGAGGCATATAACTTGCTTGATTTTCACTGGATTTCAGTTGCAGATTGGAGCTAGAACACCCAATTGTTTCCTTCTGTCTCACACTTGCAGAATAAACAAAAGTTTCTTGACTCAAACTACTAACCTCTCTTTTGGGGTGAAGCAGTAGCAGAAGAGTCTGGACCTTTGTTCATGGTAACAGTCTCACAAAGTCATGTTTAGATAATTTATAAATTACCAAGGGTTCGTGAGGAAGGGGAAGCGGGGAGAGAGGGGAAAATGAGGAGCTGATACAAAGGGCTCAAGTAGAAAGCAAATGTTTAGAGAATGATGAGGGCAACAAATATGTTTGACATACAATGGATGGATGGATGGATGGATGGATGGATGGATGATGGATGGATGGATCGTGATAAGAGTTGTATGAACCCCCAATAAAATGATTTTTAAAATTCCTGTTTAGAGGCATGCCAACATAGCACAGTTATAGGTGGGACTACAGAAGTGTGAGCAGGACCCTGATTGAAACACACGTATCATTTCAGATAGACAATCTTAAAAAAATTACTAAGGGATTTCTAATAAAGGCAGTAAGGCCACAGCTGATAGTTCAAGGCTCCTGACCACAACCCCCAGTACTATCCCCAGTTCTGCTAGACACCATCAAGGTCACACCATGAAAGCACCTAAGAGTCAGTCCCCCTCCCTGCGCTGGCTGGAGATGGGTAGAAGTCATTCACTTTCCAATGCACTCAGCCTGAGGGCATGACAATCTCCACTTAAGTAATGGTTAGATGGAACTCGATGCAGGCTTAATATATGTGAGGAATCTGCAAAAGAATGTGGGGCATTCACTGTCATTGAAAGCCTTCTTCTTGGAATGTAAGCTCTGACACAAAGGGCTTCTCACATGTGAATTGCATGGGATTTTTGATAAATAGCACGGATTTACTAGGTTCTAACATTCTAAAAGAAACTCTGTTGGTACCATGAAGAAATTAAATAAAATTAAGGATGTCTCAAGATTGGCACAGAATGTTTGAGGTAGCATTTTACAGGAAACAGGATCTAGTGGTGCAGTGGGTTAAGCATTGGCTGCTATCCAGAAAGCTGGTGCTTAGAATTTACCTAGATTTCTGTGCGGAAAGTGTGAGACAGTTTGATTTGATAAATATTTAAAGTCTGCTAAATATTTTGTACATATTTAAATATTCTAAGAATACTTAAAGTCTATGGAGTTCCAACCAGTCCTATAGGACTCTGTAGGGTTTCCATGAGTTGGAATCAACTTGACAGCAGCAAGTAGTAGGTTTTTGTTTTTGATTTGCATGTACTTCATACACCACACAATGGAATCACTCATATTAAGAAAATGTGGGCAATCCTCACCACAATCAGTTTCAAAACATTTTCTTCTTAGACTTGTTGTTCGCTCTCCACTTTCCCCATCATCTACTGCCATGCTCAGATCCAGTTACTTTCTCTATAGATATGCCTATCCTGGATTTCCTATACAGAAAATCATTCTAAACAGAACACAATCCTACAAATTCATATAAAGCAAGCAAACAAACAAAAAAACCTAACAATTATAAGACGAAACATAAAAAAACCTCAAAATAAAAGCAGAACATTTTAAAAACAGAAAAAATTTTTTAAAAGAGTCAAAAGGTAGGTCGAATGAAAGGGTTTTACATTTTAACCTAACTGTATCTGCCACACTGGCCTTGACAATGTGCTCTAATGGAAGGCTGTTCACATCTCTGGACTGTGATCAAAGGGAATTCACTGGAGACTTAATCCATGTGTGAATCCTGCAAGTGCATTTTGGGAACCCACTGTCATGAATAGCTTCTGCAAACTGGTGTTCACAATGTAAGCTCTGATACCATTCCCTCCTGCAGATTTGGGTTTTATTATTTACATTCATTGGAACATACAGGGTAGTGAGATTCTTTCATGTGGACTTAGTTGTGCCTCACTTAGATGGTTGCTTGTTTAAAGGCAAGTTGCTAAGGCCCTCCAGACAATATTCTTTCCTATAGTCCGGCACCATCTGGTTTCTTCACCACACTTTGCTATAGCATCCATATTTGCAGTGATCTCTTCATAAGGGTGAGTATCAGGCAGGCCCATGGCATAAGTGTTCTTAGGTTGGGGCTAGAATGAAAAGTGATCTCAAAACCATTTAGACATCTATAGTTTATATATGTTCATTTTAGAGACAGCATTATCATTTTATGATAGATGACATAAGGTAATATATAAGGTCATTAACTTAATCAATAGTGTAAATTAAATGTTTTAAATGTAATCAATTTAAAATACCTTTGTGAAAAGGAAATTATACAGGAATAGGCCATCTTCAGATTGCAATACATGGATTGTTGACTTACACAAATTAAAACTTTTAAATGGCTGTCCATATTTATGCAAAAATTGGGGTTGATGATAGGGCAAACATTTCACTATCACTCATTCACAAAGGCAGAACCATACCCACAAGATTCATACATGTGCTAAGAAAGAAAAATAAATAACACTCCACTGCCATTGATTCACTGCTGACTCATAGTGACACTGGAGGGCAGGGTAGAACTGCCCCTGTGGGTTTCTGAGACCATAACGTTGTTAGGGGTAGAAAGCCCCATCTTTCTCCTGTGTAGTGGTTGATGGTTTTGAACTGCTGACCTTGCAGATCACCACCTAATGAGTAACCACAGAATCACCAAGGCTCCTTAGTATGCCAGGGAAGAATTAAAATAGCAGATATGTGATAATTCCAGGCCATCGTTCATGATACACTTTCAAAGCAAGGCATCTAAACCAAACTCCAGTGATCGTCAATTCTAAAATCTTGGATAACAATCATCTGCTTCTTTTAACAATAAAGTATTTCAGTCTTAAATCCAAAGGACTATGCCAATTTGTAATGCAAAATAATAAAATCACCTAAATATCACTTTCTTAAATGTTTACTCTGATGGTAGTTTGTAAGATTAAAATGACTCAATGAATGAATATTTTAGTTGAAGTTATGAATGCTGTCTATGCATTGTGTTAGGATAGGTAATCTAAAGTAAGAAATCTAGTGACAGACATATATGCACAAGAAAGAGCCTTATATTGATAAGTAATCTTATATCAAGAAGGCTTCTCATCCCAGTCTAAATCAAGCTCACAAGTTCAATGCAAGGCAGGACTCTCTTCAGACGTAGGTAGGTATATTACTGATGACACAGAAAGGTGAAGCAGAATGTAGTAAGATCACAGACAGGTGTGTGCCGAGTTTCAGGGATTAAGGTCAATGGAAACAAGGCAGGCCACCAATAGCTCTCAGGATTAGGTAGCACTCATGGGGCTGTACCTAAAGACAGACAGAATTCCAGCAAGCAAAGTGGTAGAGAATGAGAAAGGTTCCCATTTTTTTCCCCTAATGAGACCACTCCCACAAAGAAGGCATTATCATAGTGTGACCCGATTGACAGGTCTACCCTGACACTTTTGTACATATTCAAGTTGAAATAAATTTTTATAACTACCACACATCATAATTTTTCTATTTGTCAAAGCTGATAGCTATCCTTGTGATATGTTGACCAGCTGTAATATAGTTTTGGTAATACATTTACTGTGATTTTCCATTGATGGCAATGTAGATAGATTTAAGAATTACAATTTGAATATCATCAACAATATTTAATTGTTAGTCTCGCACTAAAAATATTTATTCCATTCATTCACCAGGATCAGACATGGAAAAGCCATAAAACTGAAAACCGGAGCATTTTAATCCTAATGTATGTGCACAGATTGTGGCTCTCCTGCATTATACTTTTAAGACATCAAATTCCAAGTATGTATCTTCAAGTAATAAATCGAAATATTTAGAAGATATTTTATACCAAGGTATTTTATCCTTGTAATGACAGCCAGGAAGTACAGGGCAGACGGGCTACCCCTCAAGTGTCGACCGATTGGCAAGAAATAATCAGCCAGGCCTATAAGGAAAAGGAACCTTCCTAAGAGATCAGGCACATTCTAGAAGGCTCTGGGAAAATATGTGTGCATTAAGGAGTAGTTATATCATATGCACACTTACGCATACCCACTCAAAGCCTAGACATGCATGCACAGTAGGGATCAGTTATGTTACACGTCACATGCACATTTGAGCACATCCACTAATAGCTTCCTGAAATACACAAGCATGACGCTCTGAGTGGATATGTGAGGGTAGCAGTGGGGAAGAAGCATACAAATGATCAAGGATTTAGAGCCACACATCTCTTTACATTTTCCAAAGTTGACCCTTTCTTGTCTGTGAGTATGTACTATTACAACTTTACTGTCACTCGTAAAAGCTTACTTTCACTTACTATATTCTTCTGTCCTGTGAATTCTTTTTGTGCTGAGAAGCAAGATACATGGAAAAGCATACCAGAAGCTAACATATTTGGTGTTGTGACTCACATATTCTCCCTGGCTTGGATATCCTCGTGACCTGGATAGCCCTCCATTAATGTGTGTCCCTCCTGCCTCAGATAATCCTCCTGACTAAGACAGCCCTTGAGGTAAGGTTCCCAAGGTTGGCACAAATCTTTCCTCTCCCTAGAGCCATGTGTGAATCTTTGCTTCACCTTGTGTTCATGCCTTTTTTTTCGGGGGGGGCGGGGGGGATCTCATTTTTACCTGTCCCCAGCCTGGGAAGGTGGTTAGTGGGTATTTGTCACCTTTTTCTTCCTGTAGGAGTTATTTTCATATGGATAAGGCTGTCATCTCTTTGGTGGAAATTGAATTGGGATCAAGAGGGGTAAGTAGATTCCTCCTTTTCCTTCTCATTTTATTCGATGGGTGGTTGTGCTCTTCTAATTGCAAAACAGACAAGGCCAAAAGTACAGAATTTTACAGCTAACATGTTAATCATATCAGGATGGAAATTAGTGGGGGTGTTGGGACACTAGAGTTATTTGGGGGAAAGTGGAGACAGGCTGAGTGTCTGATGTGGCTTGCAAGAGAAGTAATATGTTTGGAGCCTGTGGGACCCCTGGAAAATGCAGTTATCACTGTTTTGAATTCAGTAAGAATATTTCAGCTCAGTAGAGGTACAGGACACCTTTACTATAAACTGATGTGAGAACTGTACATTGTAAAGCCTACACAAGAGAGATTGTGTAATAAGGGGTTGTGACATTATACCTGTGAGTCCTACAATAGTGGTGGGTGCTATAGAAGTATGTCCTAAATGTTCAGGTAGGGTAGAATAAGAAGCTCCCATGTCTAAAAGGAAAGACATGGGCTTACCCCAGGCAATGATCATTACCCAGGCCTTGAGATGGGTGATCTCCATAGGGTCCTTTAACCAAGAGCAGCACCAGTCCTCCATTACCATGCCTAACAGCTCTGACGATGAGGATTCTTGGGCAGATTGCTCCAGAGGTCTTGTAGGGTAAGCTGTTTGACCCACCCTCTGTAGAATAGTCAGCTCCCCAGTGATCTTCTTGTCTGCAATGTGGGCATGGCTTCAGAGTGGGGGCAAGGATTGGGACATTATCATGCCCAATGTCCCACTTGGGAACATTTAAAACAGGTTCTGGATGGCTCACTCATTTGTGGCCCAATGTTGAATGGTTTGGCTACACCTATTCTGCCCTGAGGGGCATTAGCTATCATCTGATATTTGGCTTTGTATGTTCCTAACTTGTCTAATTTCTGCTTGTTCTCCCCAGTTATTGAAAGCTGTGAGTGATGCATTTAGAAGCTCTCCAGTAGGGTCTGAGGGATATACTCCAATCTTCTAAGTTTTTTCTTAATATTAGGAGGACCTGACTGTGAAATGAAGTGTGAATGAAGTAAGTTAGTCCCTGCTGGTGTCAGGGGGTCTACTATGGTATATTTAAGAAGAGCCTCTAAACAATGAGATAGGAATTGCCAGTGTTTTCATTTTGATTTTGGAGGATTTCCTTAATTTTGTCATAATTGACTATTTTCTATAAACTTTTATTGAGAAGAATAGAATAACCATGTCATATTAGAGAGTGTAGTCCCATGACCGATCTGATCATTCCAATCAGGGTCCTGTCTGGGGACTGCATTGGACCAACTGGTTTACCTCTGTTTTGGATATGAATTTCATCACCTCTCTCTTGAACAGTAATCCAGACTCTCTCCCTGTCTTCAGGGGTTAAAGTGGTTGTTAGAATTATATAGATATAGATATATCCTCTGTTGATCACATTTTAAATCTTAATCGGATTGTATATTGCCTGTGAGCAATAATATATTTTCTGGTCATATTAATATCAAAATATCACTGTTTAAGTATAGGACAGACCATTTTTATACCATGTCATCTCTGGAAATCCTTAGATTATAATATGGTTTTCATAGAACATTACATATTTCAATGTTGACTTCACTTCTGTGTGCCACACACTGTTACCCACAGGAATGGTAAGATGAACTTTTAGGTGGAGACAGTCCTACTCATGCAAAGAACCTTTAATAGGATGTGGCATAAGACTACATTTATCATACATGGAGTTTCTCTATCAATTAAGATTAGAGAGGACAGTCACTGGAAAATCTCATTGGCATTGCAGACCCAAAGTATCAAAAGCTCTACCAGACAAGTAATACCAACTCTGCTGAAAGGTTAAGTGAATGACCTAGCATCAAGGATGCAGAAACAGAGAGACGGAGGCTACTCACGAGGCTCTCAAATGCTGTAAACCAGACTTGGCACCATGATTGGTATCCAGAGGTAACATATAACAACATTTTTAAAAGTTCCACGTGATACAAGGTTGATGTACCATATGTGCTTGTGCATAAGCTGAGTTTTTTAACACATCTTTTATGCAGTTTTTGGGGTAGAATTAGGTGCCTTCGCTGATAATCGGGTTAGCTTCTACTCGAGCATATACAATATCAGAATCTATATCAACTGGACTCAATTTTCAAAAAAATATTGGATTTCTACCCTTTAGATACCTGAGTCCTTAAAATAAAATCCCACATAAAATCTGCAAAGATAAAGCAATGAATAGAAGTTATTTGTAGCTTAAATGTCACGTAGTTATCCTATTGCTTTGCACTGAGAATGCTCAATGGAAGCACCTGAAACATGTATAAAAACCTGAAAACTATTTCCTAACTCTATAGATTATATTACACTCCATCCTTGCTCTGAGAATAGTGGAAAGATAAATATAATGGACAAAATTTCATCCCTGGAAGTGGCAAAAGTCTTACTTCCATTTTATTCTATTAATACTACCTCCCACTTCATTCTACTGATACGACCCTTAGCTACTTGGTTACACTAGACAAGTGGTTCCCAGAATTTTAAACTTCAGTTTTATAAGACATGTATCCAACACATTGAACAACACAAATGAATACATAGAATTGGTAGGCAATGAAAAATTTCCCATTGACTATCAGGGAAAATGAAATGAAAATAAAAATAAAGGATCTGAATACATCAAATATAGCCCAAACCAAATGAAACCTAACCAGACTAAACCAAACCCAACCAAACGTACTGCCCTTGAGTTGATTTCAACTCACAGCCATGATATAGGACAACATCAAACTACCCCTGTGGGTTTCCAAGACTGAAACTCTTTACTAGAGTCAGAAGCCTCATATTCATCCTGCATAGCAACTGGTACTTTAGAGATATTCACCTTATGGCTAGAAACCTATGGTAGATAGATATTATATAGACAGGTTCAATTAAGGGTGGAGTTGAACCTATCAATCAAATGGCAGCTTGATGACACCTCTTCAAGAGCGGGGCGGTGCAGACTTTTGTATAAGATGGAGATTGAATAGATATGATACCTCAGTGCTACTTACCCTTCCTCCTCCCTGCCATTTCCCTGGGACTCTGAGTCTGCCTCCAGTGTTCTGCCTCCAGGAGTGGCTTCATATAAGCCTCCTGAGCCTGGGCGCAGGCAGCACCTGCCGTGTTTCCATCATTGAACTTATGGCCTTGAGTTGCACTGGGCCCGGACAATGTCTTGGTATACATTTGCTTCTTAAAATAAAGTTCTTTCTTATACATAGATGAGTGTCATTGGTTTGTTTCTCTAGACAACCCAGTGTAACACATGGGAGTGGAGTTTAGAAGGACAAGTCATGAAGATGGAGGGGAGGTTTATCTCTGACCTCTGCCTCATGGCAATCAGGTGGAGCTGGACATTTCTTCTCCTTAGGGTAGTTAGAGGAAGTCAGATATGGTACATGGCTAACTCAGTTGGCTTATGAAAAGGACTTGGGAAGTGAAGGTTTTAATTCTTAGACGTGATCTTAAAAGTTATTCCTATTTGATATGGGGCAAAGAAACATAACGGATGTTAACTTGAAGTTCATGGGAGGAGAATGCCTCTTGGACTTGTCTAAACCAAAAACCTCGCTGGTAGTCAAAATGGCTGACAGAAGTCCTGCCCCTGGTTTGATGCAGCCAGGGACGTAAGGCCATATGAACAGTGTAGTCTAGATAAAACGAGATTGGGTTTGAAGGTCTTAAGAAGTGTACTTAGAAGTGACAATTGACCCTTACTGGAGCATATTGCAGCAGAGGACAATACTGGGGACACACAGCAGGGAGGTAGTGCATTCTGAACCCTGCCGCATTGGGCAAACCAAGAAAGGCACAGAACAGATCAGCAACAGGAGCAAAGCAAAACCACAAAGCCCCCAAAATAGACTTCAGGCTAGGAGAGGCAGCGCCCAGAATTCCCCAAGACCAGTGGGGATATAGTCATAAGTGTCAGCGGACAGACCTGAAATTATGTATGTTTTTCCTCCTCCTTATTTTCCCTTTTCTTTTTTTCAATCTCTTGTTTTCTATCTGTTTGGTTTATGATATTGTTGATATGCCTTTGTTCATAAGACAGGCATGGGAAGCAAGTTAGAGGAGAAAGCAACAGGACCAACAGTCCTGGAGGGACTTGTGAGGAGAAGGGGGCAGGGGAAGGGTGCAGTGAGCAAACAGCTCCATAGACAGGGGGACAACTAGAGAACTAAAATCAACAACAAGGAGGATATAGAGATCCTGGAAGTGTTGGAGCAACAGCAATCTAGCTGAGAAGAAGTACTATGAGGCAGAAGTAGGGCAAGCATGATGGTGGGGCAGGAGGAAGGTAAAAGGAAACAGAAGAATGATCTAGGAAGCAAAGCTATGAATAGAGGTATAAACATAGGTGTGTCCATATGTAAATACATTAATCCATAAAAATAGCGGTATTGTCCTATGTACATATATGTATGTACTTAGTATATAAGGCAATACACTGAGGTAGTGGATGGACTTTGAGCCTCATCTCATACCCACTCAATACAAGAATGCTTTGTTTTAACAAAATGTCATTCTGTGATGCCTACCCTTCGGAAAAAAACCCTGAAGACAAAATGGATGCATAAGCAAACGTGATGAAGAAGCCGGATGGTGTCTGGCTATTATAAGATATAGTGTCTGGGGTCTTAAAGGCTTGAAGTGAAACAAGTGGCCATTCAGTAGAGAAACAACAAGCCCACATGGAAGTACACCAGCTTGTGCCATCATTAGGTGTCATCAAGACCAGGTAACAGGCATCAGGAAACCCTTAACAAACAAACAAACAAACAAACAAACAAAAACACACTTTTGAGAACAAGGAGGGTTGGAACAGAGACCCAAAGCCCATCTGTAGACAATGGAACATCCCCCCCACAGAGGGGTGACAGGGGAGGGATGACTCAACCAGGGTGCAGTAAAGCATTGATGACACACACAATATTCTTTTGGTTCCTTGAGGCTTCCTCACCCCCCACTATCATGACCCCAGTGC
>NW_022111368.1:981578-998809 GCF_000313985.2 Echinops telfairi
AGGCAGCTACACCCTGGTCTGACCATCACAAAGCAAGAGACCTGAGAACTAGAAAGGCAAGGCTCACCGAGGCATTTATCCCTCCTCTCATCAATTAACCCCACATGTGTTTATCAGCCAGGTTGGCACAATAAACTAACTAACTCAACATGTATTCATATATCTGTGAATATATACATATTATATTCTAATAAAATTAATATTATCTGATTCAAGACCCATGGCAACAAAAAGCTCTCTACCAAAATTTTAGTGAATGCTTTTATTGAAACCTTATAACGACTATAATTAAAGCACAAACTATTCATAGTGCACCACACAGGAACATATATAAAACAGAATCAGGTATGATTATCTCTGCTACTTGATTTACATCCTGGTTCATAATTGTGTTCTCCCACAGCTATTTATCTCATCAAATATGGAAGCACATTTTAAGAGTTGCTGCTTATATACTTTGTACCTCTCAGATTAGACTTAGTCTAGATAAAAGAAATGTTAACAGGATTTTTTTCAAGTGGAATATGCTCAAACTGACAAATTCATCAGCAACTTTTCCTATTTAAATATTTATGTTTTTTTGTTAAGTGAACATTTTAAATATATTTATGTTCATCTGAAAGAACACTTCATTAAATGAGACTTTGTTTTGAGTTTTAAAGGACCAGTTCACTTTTATTAAAGTTTATTTTTGATAGTTTTACGGACACAGGTATCTTTGATTTCCTTCTCAGAAGTCTCATTCCCAGGAGAAACTGCGTGATTTATGATTGCTTCCCCATGTGCAACTTTTTTGGGAAAATATATGAACACAGAAAGGTCATACTAGAAATGACTACAGTCATTCTAAGTCAGATCTAAGTAGCCTGAACTTTAAAGGGACAATGAAAGCTGAATGGAAGGAACTGTTTCATATAATTTCCGATATATCATTAATTTATCATAGCATCATACTATCACCACACATTTACTAACGGAAAACATTGTGTCTTTTTTTTTTTTTCACATTTACGCAGTGTGGGATTCTAAGTGAGCACATCATAGTACAGTAGAGGTGGGTCCTCTGTAGGGAGGGGTATCTCCATATTGTTGCATAGAGCTGGAGTCTCATCTAAACATGTGGCTGAAGAAGAGTCCTTTCGCATTCCCTGGGACTATGGCTTGAACTCATTTCTTCATAGTTGTAGGACTTAGGTTTTTATTGATTGTTGCCTAGAGTCTGCCCCCAGCTGTCCAGGCCTCAAGCCATCCATAGTTCCCTGTCACTGCTCCTTTTATAATGTGACTGCTTGCTTTCTCAAATCCAAAAGAGACAGAGAGCCTCCCAAAGATAGACTCTTATGAGCACATGCAACATTAGTGTATGATCATGTGCATTTAACTACGTACTTCTTGTCAATTATGATGCATTTCATTGAGAACCAAATCACAATCCACACTTAAGCCGGGGTGGTAGGGCCACCATAGGAGTCTATTTATTAACTATGGCCCTGTGAAAATCTCAGTGCTTTTGCCTCAGTTTCATGTAAAGGGAATCAAACATGCTTGATTGGCCTTTGTTTTTTATGCTCCTGTGTAAAGCTAGCCAGTATGAGACAATTACCTGCTTATTTTCAAAGCCAACTAAAGAAGGCAGTATTCTATATTTCCATGATTGTACACTTTCAGGTAAGAGTAATTTTGTTTCATTGATAATACGAATATAATTTATATGTATTTTTGTTTTATTAACGTATTTAACATACAAGATTTCATTGTATATATATACTTTCGATACCACCTTGCTTTTATATTTGTATTGAAAATGACTTAAAATGATGAAGAAAGAATATGTTTATATTTGTGTCTAAAAATTCTGTTTCAATGGGATCTCCTCCCACTCTTAGCACTTCAGGCAATGTTTGTCATCTTATTGCTTTAAGTGCATTTATCTCATGATAACATTGATTCTCCTCAAGTGGCAAATACCTTTATCAAGTAACTTATAAATGTTGCACTTTCCGAAGTCATTAAAAGAGTTTGGATGCAGTGCTAAAAATAAAATGCTGATCTTCTTCAAGTATAGAAGAAGCCGGCATATAACATATGTTGTTTGTAAAATAATCTCTGGCTTTCATTATTGTGTCATGAACCCTGTTTAGAAGCACTTACCCCAGTCAAGAGATTACTGTTAGAGGCCTTCGGCTCCTCTGGGAATTTGGCAGAGAATCTGCTTTATGGTATAAATTGAAGAGCTCTTCTAATACTTCTTTTGTCCAGGGTTCTAAAGAGAGTTGAGTTCCAGTACAGAAAGCTCATTACATCACCATAAACAAGTGTCCTTGTTCCAAGATCCCCATGCTGGGTAATCATCATTATAAACATATGTACATCTGAGTCCTTGGTAAAATTCCCCCACCCTCTCCACCTTCCACAAGGGGTGCCATTTGGTATGTATTAAATTTTTGACCATGGACATTGCTGATATTCAATTATAAGAATTTCACTGTTAGTGATAAAGGCTTTATGCAGAAATGGCAGTTGTAAATCTCAAGGACCTCAGTGAAACAAAGATCACTAATGACTACAAAGGTCAAACATTCCCTGTGAGTTAAAAAAAAATGGGTTTTCATAAATTTATGTGCATTTAAGAAGTCAGTTAAGATTATCCCCGAATCAAACTCACTGCCTTGAAGTAAATTTCCAACTCTGAGACCTTCCAGGACTGAGCAGAACTTCCCAGAGGGTTCCCAAGGCTGTTGTTAATCTCGCCGGAAGCAGACTGTAACTTCTTTCTCCTGGCCAATGGGTTCAAGCAGTCAATCTTTTGGTTAGCAGCCAGGAACTTAACTTAGAGGTCATACAGGAGGTCAAACACTACCAATCCAAAGCAGAATAGAGTTGGAGAGATAAATAGGTACCTCTTTAATGAATTGTAGGCTACTGATTTCAGATTACAGCCTCCAAGTCTTTCTCTTCTCAGAAAAGAATAGATCGATGTTTACCTAGATAATTAGCATATCAAAACACAGCTACTAAAATTCACTTTATATTTCTTTTCTCTGATATTAAATCTATGTACTTTCCTAGATAATGATCATTGGGGTTTCAATGGAGACTCAATACATATAGGGACTCAGCAAATGGATTTGGGGCTTCCACTATCACCCATGAGGCTCTATAACCTAGGTGTTTAGAATTTAGGCTCGGGGTTCAAATTTTATTCTTGGCACTCCATGGGTCACCAAGCTGGCTTGCTTCTTTTGTGTGAACTTAGCTAACTCCTCCCTTAGATGGTGGCTTGTTTTGAGAAAAGTCTTCAAAACATCAGATGCTACTTTTCTAATAGCTGGGCACCAAATGTTTTTCTCCCCACACTTTTCTATAAGGGCTATTATTCTTGAGGATAGGAGCCACATCTTAATATCCTTTTCCTGAACCCTCCCGGGACACCCCTGTCAGTTTGTCATACTATAGAGACTGAAAGTGTTCTGAAATCAAACACCTGCAAGGCTACCGGTCATTACAGTTTGCACTGGCACTTTCAGATGATGAAAGATTAAGTAGGAGGATCTGACTCTCTATTTCTAGAAAAATAAAATGGTCAGTGAAAGCTCCCACGAATAATGGGGAACATGGTCTGATGTAGTGCTGGGGGCACTCAATATATAACTGAGAAAAAGTTGCCTCCTCAGAGTAGAGATGACATTAATAACATAGATGGATGAAACATGTGAGACCTTCACTTACTGATGTGAAATGGCTCAACATGAGAAGGAAAAATGGCAAACATTTATTAGTAATCAGAATGTACAATGTCCAAATGATAAATCTAGGAAACTCATGCATCACTAAAATGAAAAAGCTCATATAGAGGTTGATGCCCTTGTCTTTAGTGAGTTTAAATGGAATGGGGCTGATATTTTGAATCTGACAATCAGAGTCTGCGATCCTGGGACTGACACATTGGAGAAAACCAATAACATCATCTTCAATATCCAAAAGAGCATTTCATGATTTATTGTGAAGTACAACATTGCCAGTGATATACCTACAAGAAAAATAGTCAACATGACTGCTTTTCAAACTTCTGAACTAATTAGTAATGCCAAAGAGGAAAGCATTTAATATTTTTACCAAATTATGCAATCTGAAGTTGACCAAAAATGCACTTATGCTTTGTTGATATATACCAGTGATTGAAATTCAAAAGTTTGAAACAAAGTTGACAAATATGGCCTTGGTGACAATGACTCCTGTGCTTGCATGGTAGAATTTTACAAAATCAACAACTTCTCCGTTTTAAATATCATGAATCTGTACCTTTATATGCAAACCTTTATATACACACAGAATGGGTTACACAGAAATCAGATCAATTACATTTGTGAGAGACTGCAGAAATTCAATGTCATTCTAAGAGCAAAGCTAGAGGATGGTTGTGTAACATACTATCAATTGCTCATACATAAATTCAACTTGAAGCTTAAAATAATAAAACGAGTTCACCAGAGTCAATGGATTACTTTGACTGGATCTCATCTAGACTTAGCAATGACCTCAAGAATAGATTTGATACAAAACTGAAAACCAGATGGGATCTGAAAGGACATCAAGGACACTGTGCATGAAGAAAGGAAAAGATCACTAAACAGAAAATAAATACCAAAATACCAGAATTTAAAAGAAAAAGAATTCTCAGAAGGGACACAAATATGGAAGGAATAATGGAATAAAACTGCTGAATATAAAATTTCAAAGAAGAAACGGTATTATTATGAAAGGTGCAAAGTATTAGCATTAGAACGCAAAAAGAGAAGAAAATGCAGACCTTTCCTAATGTGGAAAATAATGTAGAAAAACCTCCAGCAATACAGAAGGACTTTGTGGGCAAAATCATGACGGACACAAGAGGTATCAAAAGAAGAGGGAAAAATACCGTCACTGAGGTAAAGCCAAATTTTCAACCTTCAACCATTTCAAGAAGTAGAATGTGATAAAAAACAACAAAAAAACCCCAACCCTGTGGTACTTAAGTCAAATTGTTCCACAGACACTGGTGAAAAACAGTTTCAGGAATTGATGAAATACCAATTGAAATGTTTCAACAAACATAGTGCTGGATGCACTCATTCTTCAATGCCAAGAATTTGGCCAATTGAGTAGCAGATATTCATGACTGTGCCTATTGTGAAGAAAAGGTATTCAGCAAAATGTGAAAATTCAAGTAGTATTTTACAGGTCAACTTTGTAAGAACTATCTAGAAATCCTAGATGGATTCAAAAGAGAATATCGAATGAAGGATACCACTGCTGATGTCTGATGGATCTTGGCTGACAGTAGAAATTATCAGAATGTTTCACTGACTATACGAAGGCATTTAACTATTGAGAATATGACAATTATGAGCGACATTGCAAAGATTGTAAATTCCAGAATATCTAACTCAGGTAATGTTAAACCTGTATCTAGACCAAGAGACTACTACTCGGCTTAAAATCGGGAAAGTTGCCTGTTGCCTCAGGGTTTTTTGTTTTTTACTATACAGTGAACCCTCGCCACTTCGCGCTTCGACTTCCGCGGCTTCACTCTATCGCGATTTTTGCGTAACAGCACCCACTGCCTACACCCGCTCCTTCAGAGGAAAAAGACGGCGACCCACCTGTAGAGTACATCCCTTAAGTCATTTCATAGGCTATTGATTACAGTATTTGTAAGAACTATGTATAATAATACTGTATGTGAAATATGTAATACTGTAAACTAGATGCCATAAATAATATAATAAATAATAAATGATAATTGTAACGTCCAAAATGTTTTACTGTATTTTCCCTTTTTCGTTTAATAAATTGGGTAATACGAGTGTAATGGTGACTAAAGGGTGTTTTTTCATGTCCTCTATGCTCTAACTACGAAAATATTTGATTTACAAATAAGGAATCCTACTTCGCAGAATTTCATTTATCACGGTAGGGTCTAGAACTGATTAACCGCGATAAACGAGGGTTCACTGTATTTATTCAATCTTTTTGCTGAACGAATACTCTGAAAGGCTGCACAATAAGAAAAAAGCCTTGTCATCAGGATTGGAGGAAGATTCATTAGCAACCTACCTTACGCAGAAGACACAACCTCCCTTGCAGAAATTTAAAATGTCTCGATTCAGTTAGCATTTATCGATCAATTTCAAGGACTGCAGTTTTCAGTATGAACTACTCCTCAACACAACAGTCCTCACAATTGGGCAAATTAACACATCACAATAAAGACAGAAAATACTGAAGTTGTCAAAGATGTCCTTATGTCTGGGTCCACAACCAATGCCCATGGAAGCAAGACTTAGAACTATCAAAAGACACTGCATTCGGCAAATCTTTGGCACAAGACTTTTTTCAGGGTTAAAATGCAAATATTCACCTTGACAACCAAAGAACACCCGATCTATGGCATTTTCAATGGCTTATTATGCATAAGAAAACTACCCAGTGAATAAAGAGACTATAAAAGAATTGATACATCTGAATTATGTTGTTGATAAAAAAAATTTACTCTATCATGAACTTCCAGAAGAATGAATACATCTGGCTTAGAAGTACAGCCAGACTGTTCCTTAGAAGCCAGGATGGTGAGATTTTTATCTCTAATTCTTTGGACAGGTTATCATGAGGGACCATTCCCTGGAGGAAGAAGGACTCATGTGTGGAAGAAAGAACATGAGTTAAAAAAAAAAAGCATCACTCATGAGAATTATATTGACACAGTGCCTACAAAAACAGATGCAAACATATTAATAGTTTTGATGATAACACAAGACTAGACGTTGCTTTATTCTCTGGTACCTTGGACCATTAGGAGTCGACTGCCAAACACATAGCATCCACTCCATTAGTAATTTTGGTTAAATAGATTTTAAAAATCAATGAATAAATGATTTTTATATATCTGTGCACATGGGATTTCACTACCTATATCTTCATTAATGCATTTAAAGTTATAGTAGAAAGTTGAGACATTATTAGAATAGTAAGTTAAGAATTCAAAAAACTATATATCTAATTTACCAATGTCTTTACCCAAAATTACCAATTTAGTTTCACATGGAAACAGTGGTGGTTATGGGTTCATCAGAAAGCTAAGAATAACCAGGAAAAAGTAATTACTTTAATTTTTTACTTAAATAATTTGACATTTAGGCAAATGAGAGAAATAATAAACTTAATGGATTGCAACAGGCTTAATGAAAATTTACGCCTAGGTTGAAAAAAAAGTGAATTGTGCAACATCTCTGTCAACTACAGTGACAGTATTATACAGATAGTATTATTTTTCATGTCAACTCTGAACTAGAAGAAACGTAACATGTATATGATACAAGAGTTTTACCACCTGCAGCATGTTTACCATTAGGAAATTTCAATAGAATACTGACTCCTTTAGTCTCTTCCATCATTGATTCCTTCATGTCTCCCCATAAACATAACATTGCATACTTTACAGCAATAGGGCAATCCTGCATTCTCAAGTACAAAGGCAGATTTACCTTTCTCCAGATAAATAAAAAAAGCACACTTAGTTTTCAGATTTGAAGGAAAAGCCTACAATAAAATT
Organism: Echinops telfairi; assembly: GCF_000313985.2. NCBI lineage: Eukaryota > Metazoa > Chordata > Mammalia > Afrosoricida > Tenrecidae > Echinops > Echinops telfairi. Next base: position 989,170 of record NW_022111368.1, read on the forward strand.
TATATCATCCCAAACTGTTAACAAAATAGGTTTGTGGAGAATCATTAGCAAGGCATGAGTGAATGTGAAGAAATATTTTCAAACCATTTCAAACCATTATCGGGGCAAAGACATTTTTAAAGTAACAATCAAACTTTAAAACTTTTTTTCCTCTTTTGTCCTGACACCTGTGAGTAACTATTATGTTACTATTCAGTGGTGTGTTAGACAGTGTTCTCTAGAGAAACAAGACCAGAATGCTAATAATTCTATTTATATTTATACAGATAGATAGAACATAAGAAATAGTTAAATTATAAAGCAGTACAAATGGCTCAGAAACTCACTCCTGTGAGACAGTTGTGAGACACTGGCAGTCCTTCAAGTCTTGAGGGCCGCTGGGTAGTCCTCTGTAGAGCAATTCAGGCTATCGGGCACAGGCAGCAAACAGCAAGGCAGGTCACCAACAGTCAGCCAGATGACAGGGTCTGACAGTCCCCAACTCAAGAGGTGTAAATTCCAGTGGTGTGGTGAAGCAGGTCTTGAAGGAACCTCAAATGACAGCGACACAGTCCATGGGTTAGGTGTCCCACAGGTAGTGTAGCTTGCAAATTGAGGCACAGAACAAGCAAGGCAGCCACACACCGGTCCGATGATCAAAGAACGGGAGACAAGAAAGGCGTAGCTCACGGAGCCATTTATTTCTCCGCCCTTCAATTAATCCCACATGTGTTTATCAGCCAGATTGGTACAATCAACTAACTACCTCAAGTGGTGACACTCAGTCTTATTCTCTCAATTTGGCATTCATGATGCCTTTTTAATTTAATGTAATTCAATTTTTTGGCTTGACAATTTCTGGTGCTTCCTGTTACCGAGACATAGCATCAAATGCTCAGCTAGTATGTTTTTCAGCGCATTGACTGGGAACAAGAGAGTGGTATCTTTGAGGTCGTAGAGCACTATTACGCATGCAAAGGAGGTGGCCTTCATTTAGTTTGGAAAAAAATATGGCAGCATGTAATTGGGTTCTAATAGAGGTGATGGCTTTCAAGGGAGGAGAATTTTAAAACATGTTCATCTACCACCACCTGAGCTACTAGGAAAACCTTTTCTGGAGTTGTGGGGTTTTGGAGACCCATACTAAAAAGTGATAAACACATTTCAGGAGCCTCGTGTCCCCCAAGCTGTTCTTCTCCAATCAATCTCCCTGTGGATTTTCTCTGGACCCCACCTCACCCTTCAAAAACCAACAATAACAGAGCCATGCCGTGAGAAATGCCCCGGGACTGTGAACAAGATTGTGGGAAATTGCTCTTTTGTTTTTGGATTTTTGGGGACCCTTTGGTGGGGGGCAGGGGCCAAAAGGAATCCAAAATTGAATGAGTTAGAAACATTATATTTTTAATTTTCATGAAAGCTTGTGCGCCTTGATCTGCAAACACAGTTTTGAGGCTGCGACGGACTGTGGCTACATGAGTCTGCTTGGTGAGGTCAGTCACCCTGTGCCCCTCCTGCAGACAACACCGTGGGCAATATATTTAACGCATACAAATTTACCCCATAGGAAAATCAATGCTTTTTTTTTTTTTTGGTCATGCCAACCTAGTTATTTTTCTTTAATGATTCGGGGCTAACTACACATGGTCTAACAATGTTCACTAGAAATAGATGAACTCGGCCTTTCAGTCGATGTGAGCTGCTTCCAAAGTTGGTTAAGGAGACAAAAGGCCGCCACACAAAAGGCTTTCCCCACTCTTGAGTGGCTTTGAAGCTGCTTTTCAGCCCCTCCATCCAGTGACAACCGCCTAGCTTGTGATTGATCTGAGAACCTGTACACTTGGATGCCTTGAACGTGTTTGTCTTGGTTTCCCGGGCATCTCTTTTGCATTCAGGGCCGATGTCTGCGACTTCATCATCTCCATGTCCTGCCACTGCATACAGAAGCGCTTTGTTCTGCCTCTTTTCATGCGGCGGGAGTTTTTCCTAGGGGTTGCTTCTTGTTCTCAAACATGAAAATGTGCGAAGCATAAAACTCCAGCTGTGAATACTTACCTCCCTGCAGTGTTAAAAAGTTCGATATATAAAACACCTGGTTTCAAGTAAAATATACATCAAGATATACGGCAAAGAGACAGATTTAATATACCCCATAGGGCCCTTAGGCGGTTTTAAAATTAAAGACACAACACACTTTTTTTCTTTCTTTTCTTTTTTTTTAACATGAAGCTTTGCTACTTTCCAGATAATGGACCAATCAGCATCATACAGTTGAAGAGAGAGCTGCACGTAAAGGCGGGAAGGATCATTGTCATGTAAATGAACGTCACACTCACACATTCATTACTCAGACACATTGTAAATGTATTTCCTCCTGGTCAGGACCGTTCATTTCACAAGTGACATACGTGACTGAACACCTCCGTGATTTAAATTCTGTTGGGAATAGTAGCTCTTTTAACTTCATTGACCTATTACACGTTCATTGTTCATATAATTTATTTACTAGGAGATGAAAGTAGTAAACTGGGCATTAAAAGTGGAGGAACCAGCATGTCTTCTTCTTTGTAGAAATTCCAAAACAGTGAGAAATGATTAGCATTGTGAGAAATCTAAGTAATTAAATACATATTTTTATTCAGTGGGATTCAATTCTTCAAAAGATAAAGTTTAAAACTTTTAGATACAGAAAGTCTGGCAAAATATTGCGAGGTGAGGAATATGAATGGCAGAGGACAACTGCATAGTATTTCTTAAAATGTGTTGAGAATAAAATATCTTTCATATGGTGTTTCTCTTTATTTTTAAATTTCTATTTCAACGTAAAAATTAAAGAGGTGTTTATCCTTACCAAGTATGGTCAGTGTGCTTGTAAGTGTACAAGGATTCCTTTCAGCGAGGGATGTGTTCTCAAGAGTGCTCCAGGAGCTACAAGAGAATTTAGTGTCATAGTTCCCCTAACCCTTCATCCCCATGCTAACTTTGCATTCTGATCTGGCCTCTTGCCTGCTTTCTTGACCTCTATATCCTAGGTCAGTTCAGTACCAGTTTCTATTTTAAAGACAGAAACAACACTCAGTAAAAAATTGCTATACAGCATTCATTTATAATGATTATTTCCCATAATCCACAACTAAAATGGAGGGGGGAAAGGCCTAAATTTGACACTCTTTAATACTCAAAAACATCAGAAATGGAGTTGTTACAGTGTTCAATTCAGGTGAAATACTTTGGAGGAGGATAGCAATAATAGTTGTTCACTTTGAAGAATGTAATTAATGCCACTGAATTATGCATGCAGAATTTTCTCTTTTTTTAATGCATGAAACTTTGGGCCTGAACTGCCACATCCACATCTTAAAGTTGGTCATGTTGTCATGATTATTGAGCAATAAGAGTGCTATCAATCCCTTATCCATAAAATGGAGATATAATTAATATCAATGTCACCATATTTTGAAGTGTATAAAATGACAATGGCAGAAAAGTGCTTAGAAGAGTGCCTATTAATATAATATCACTAACAGTTATTAACTATTAGTGTTATTACTATTGCTACTATTCCTAAACATTGCTGCTTTTAATCAACTCCTGGAATCCACATTATCTGAGCAATCTACCCCAACGTTTTGATTCTATTATATTTCTCCTATAGTTTAGTTGCTGTGTTGGGCTGCTCACTGCAAGTTCAGGTCATTTGAAAAGATCAGCGAGTCCCCCGGACGAAGATGGGGCTTTTGACTTCTGTGAAGAGTTAGAGCCTCAGAGACTCACAGGGCCACTTCTATTCTGGCCTCTCAGGTCACTATGAGTTGGAATTCACTCAATGGCAGTGAGTATGGCTTTAGAAGTCTTTATTCAGAATATTTATCACAAATAAAACAAAACCAAATTAGAATTAAACATAAATATTGCACTGATACATTTATTCAGCACAAAGTATCATGTATCAGGGTAAATTAGTAAGTCTTATTACATAATAATAAAGACCTTTTGTTTCTCCTTTCCCTGATACTGATAGTTCAAATAGAAAATACTGATGGCAACATATGTATAAATATGCTTTATAAAATTGATGAATGAATTGTTATAAAAGCTGTAAGAGCCCCCAATAAAATTATCTTTAAAAAACAAGACAAAATAATAATAATAATACCATTACAAAATTTTTGAAAATATCAAAATTTCTATCTAACATTTCTTTTTCTGTGTGTGATCTGTAAGCAAGTTTTAATAGCAAAAGAAGTAAAACAAGGTTAAGTGCAGCAGTGGGCGGGAGGGGAGAGCTATTTCTCCTTCCCCAGTAGGCCGTCATTACACCCTCCATAGGTGGGTGGGCCCAGGATGTAGGGTGGACCCCCACCCCCAGTGTTATCTAACATTTCTTAACATGTAAAGACAGATTCTCAAATTAGTGTGTAACTAATGAAGAGTGTTTCTATACCCCCATATCTAATAGTTTAAGAATATCTTCAAATTTCTTGTCTAAAATTTACCTTAGTTTCCCAGCAATTCTGTGGCACAGTAATATACAGTAAGTGGTTTTGCAGAACAGCATTGTCAAAGGTCTAGAGGTGGGAGGGCTGGAATCAGAACTCAGGATTTACAAGCCTGTGATTTCTCTGTTGGTTCTAGGGAAAGCATCTTCCTGACCAATTTGAGTTTCGAAAGCCTAGGGCAATCTTTAGCATTTCTTGGTCTTACTTAGTTTGTAGACAGATCTTCTTATGCTACCTTCTCCCACTGATTTGGTCATTTCTCTGCATTTGATAAGGCACTATTAGTGATCAGCACTCATTGTAGTTTAATGAACCATCCTTATTTCAACCCGTAACCTCTGCAAGGAAAGGCCCTACCTCCCAAAACATGGTCCTCATCACAGATGCAGAGGTTAGAACTGGACCATTTCTTTCTGAGGGATCTAGTGTAATTTATAACAAAGTTACATGGACATTTGGGAGATATGCAGCCCTTGCAGATTCTGTTGAGAGATGAAAAGCAACTGCTAACTAATCTTAAAATATTATATGGGATTCCCATTATATGGGAATCAGCACATAAATCCAGGAATTGTTCTTTGTTAATTTTCCAAGACCTCTACATCAAGTGTGACTTACATAATTTTTCATAACATAATTGAAATTTGAGAAATGTATTAACATTTTCTAAGTTCTAACATATTTTTGGAAATGTATAATTACTCAAACTGGAATAGTTTAGTCAAACAACAATAAACCTGAAATAATTACATGTTATTTATTGAAATATTTTAGTTTGACATTTATAGAATCATAAGATATCTAGGAAATAAAAATCATTTCATTTAACAGCTTATGATTTGATTTATGATTTTTAAGCATTATTCTATTGATAAGTAACAAAAAAGTTTCAAATAAAAAATAAGGAATACACTTCTCACTCATCTTGGAGGGTTGGTGATACATGACAGATTTTTTCTTATTTTGATGTTCTTTTCTTTACTTAATCTTTCTTGTAAAATTAAGTCCTGAAGGAGCAAAGAAATAAAAAAGTTACAAAAGCATTAACACTCCAAGAACTTTAGATTAACAGGTACATATCCCTTGCTACACTGACACATCAATCATAAGCAAAAAGAAATTTCAGAGTATTTTTGTTACATAATAAAAGAACATTTGATTTAAGAGCAAGCAGGGTTTTACTTACCTCATCTAGTTAAAAATCAATACGAGTTTTGTACTTTTTAACTGATAGTATCATTGCTACACCCTGTTGAATTTGTTCTGCTCTGTTGTCCATAGAATCCTATGTACGCCAAACAAAGCTGTCTAGTCCTGCACCATCCTCACAATAATTGCTATGTTTGAATCCATTGTTGATGCCAGTTAATTGATCCATGTGGTTAAGATTATTCTCTTTCTCACTGATCTCTGCATTACTAAGTAAGAGATCCTTCTCTGGGAACTAGACCTACGTGTTAACATGCTCACAGTTAGATGAGTTAGTTAACATGCTCATGAGACAATGTCTCAATCCTCACTTATAAAACTGGCTTTACTTCTTCAAGGAGTCAAACGGACTCTACGGCAACAAGTGTTCTCACTATGTTTTTATATTTAGTTTTGTGTTTCTTATGTCACTAGGCAGAGAATATAAAATATTGATTATTTTGACATTGATGTTCCAGTTTTTAAAAGGGGACAAATCATTCCTCTGATTATGTATAATAATGTTCCTGAGCTCCGTCCATTGATTAGTTGTGCATCCAGAGACCATTGATAATAACTCAAATTCTGGCTTAACATGACAATTTTAAGTAGTATTCAAACCAGAAATTCTAATTCTATCTGTAATATAAGAGGAGTAAGAGAGGGGCAGGCAGTTTGAGGTATCCTTTCTATATGTCTACTTTCAAGTACATTACGGAAAGTCTATTCAGGAAGCTTTGGCTAATATGGAAATGTAAGGGAGTTGAGGTAAGGTATAGAAAATAACGATTATGCTTCCAACTTCTATGGGTATCTTTGGTTAGACTGTTTTCTCTTTTTCCATCTTTACCTTCTCTGCAACTTACTTTTTTCAAAAGGATTATTAATGAGTTTTGTAGCATAGACATCATACATTTTCAAATGTATAAAAATAATCTTCAAATAATGATCATCTAGGCACCTCTTTTCTCTATAAATGGTATTGAAACTGAGCTGCACAGAAATGACTTGTACTGCTATTATTAGAGAAATTTTATTTCTTAATAGCTTGATTTGATCTTGGAAAACTGTACAAAATTGATATCTGAAAAGAAGATATTTTAGAACCAGGGCACCACACTGGCAGCCCATTCACAAACTCCACAGGACCTCAATGCTTCCTCAAGCTGTCGCAAACAGAAATTGGATTATGCTATAGTTGTCACTTAAACTCACAGTGAAAATAGTCTGATTAATGTCAGCCTTCCACTGGGCTTCTAAATTGTTCTATTTTGCCATTAGTCAAAGTAATAAGGTGCAACGTATTTAATATAACATATGGACAAACAAATATTTAACAAAGCCTTATTAAAACTTATTGCTAGATAACAATATAGCTTTAATATCAGTGATGGCATACATCAATATAACGACTAGGCAAAAACATTCGCTGTAAAATAAGAGGCAGTTTGAATTTGAACTCACTAAAGTTTTAACTTTTTAAATTTTAAGTAGCAATGAAATTCTTATATTGTGTGTTCTGTTAAGAAGGACAGATATATCAGGAATCTTCAAAAATTCATGGAAAAATTCCATTATCTTTGAATTCCATTTTCCATGAAATTTTTGAAATCTAATAAGTGTTACTCCATGTATATAAATGGGTAGAATTCTTTTGCACTCTGAGGATATTTTGCAGGCTTGTTACTCCATTATACGGAGATGAATGCAGAAGGTCCACTGGGATGCAGTACGCTTTGGAGATAGATGAAGGAGAAAATATGGAAGGCAGATATGCACTTAGCAGGAAATTGATCACTTTGTGATGGCAATTGAGACCACAGAAAGCTCTGAACTTGAGATGACCTTTAAGAAATGTCACAATTTTTGGCAAAGAGGCTGAGTCTATATTTTCCCACATCCTCTATTAATTGTTGATGGACTGCCTATATGGAATGCATGCAGACTTGGCTAAAACAGTTTTCTATAACTGAAGGCAGTATCCAATGAGTGGCCCATCTGTGTTCCCTGAGACACCAGCCATTATAGCACGTGAAGACTGGATGTGCCAGACTTGAAGAGTGTATCTGCAGAGTTGTGCAGTATCTATATCTGAAGAGTTACGCAGTGTCTACTTCATAGCTGTACAATCACTATCTTAAAATATAACATTTGCAGAGTGTGATTCTATGCCAGTAGTTCATGATCCATTAGGTCTCCTCAAAGGGAGACCTGTTACTAGGCAAGGTGTGAAATTTAACACTTAGTAGCACAGATAACCCAGGAATTTCTCCTAACTGTTCTCACAGTCTGGAGAATGCCGACTCTCACTTACTCTTTTCATGTGAAGATCAAACATCTATGACTTAAGTAAACAATCTTGTGGGACTCTAATTCTACATTATGGTTGATCAATACATCTTAAGAATTGTGTTGTTATGTAAGCTCATGTGATGCCTGTAGGGCAAGCAAGACCCACAGTGCTTCTTGTTACTAAGTTTTGAAGTTCAGGTCTGATTGCTCCTAAACCATTTAAACATTTCACTTGTACTTACCCCTGGTGTGACCAGCAGGTCTATGCTTAGTTAACCATATGACATATACAGCAGCTAAAACCCCATTTTTAGGCCTACTTCTTTATCATTTCTCTCCTACAGTTGTATAGAAAGGACAATCATTCCAAGTGGTCTCAGATCCAGAAACCCTGGAACATCGACCATTTTAAACACACCAGCTGGCTAAAGCCTACCCACAAAAGTGTCAGCACCAAGATTCTCTTGGGTATGAGGGTTTTGAGGTTGAGAAGAGGTCTGGAGGTTTGAGGAACATGTTTGAGAATAATGCTATTTGGGCTCCTTGGATATATGCTGTTGCTTGAATAACTGCATTAATCATTCTACATTTCGCTTTCCCACAAAGGCATATTTGTGTACTTCAGAGTAAAAACAACACATTCAATCTCATCTCAAACTTTGACAAGCTGTTGCCATATGTAATCTGTGTGCTTGCATATCTAGCAGTGGTCACAAACTTGCTAACTTTCCAAGGAACATATGATAAGTTTCAGATGCTTAAGAGCTATAATCAAGGCCGGGCAACAGTGTGGCTGATGTGGTGTGGCTGTGATGATAAGTATACATATGGCTTGAGTGCAGGGGTATTGGGTTGCTGGTGGTTGAGCTTCTTGAAGAGTGAGCTTATGCTTTATTCGTCTTTTATTCCTACCACTGCACATGAGAAATGCTGTTATAGTAAAGCATTCTTGTGTGTGTAGTGAGAAAACATGGATTTTCTTTTGAACCTTTGTTGCTTCTTCTCTAAAATGTCTCAAGTTCTTGGAAAAATGTGACTGTGGTGGTACTGAAAGAAGGGAATTTGGGGGAACTAGGCAATACAAGGCTATGCACCTGTGCGAATGCAATAAATCTTGGTTGACTGATCGACTAGTGTATACAATACTTCATATCGTTCTTTTAAAGATCAAATGATGCACAACATAATTTTGTAAGGTCCATTCCAACTCAATAATTCTCTTTGCGTTTTCTCAAAGATGAAATATGATACTGAGAACTATAATATTACCTATTTCCTCAGGTGAACTTTAATACATGATGCATGACATATTATGCTTTCTACCCAAGCATACATGTAGATGGCCCTTTTATTAATAAATATGGTTATGATGCCATTTTGTCACCATGGGTCAAGTGTCTCACCTCATGAGTTAAATAACAGCTCTGATGAAAGTGCCGTCTCATAAACCTGCTTCAAAGCGGCTCTGTTGTTGCTGTTTCTCATTCATCAGCATAGCTTGGGTGAAGCCTTTTGGGCAGTGATTTTGGCAAGAATGTTAATAAATGTCAATAGAATCATTCAGAGTGAAAAGACCCTAAGTTTATATTTAAGCAGAATAGTAGCAAATATTGCCCCTTTTGTTAATCTGTTACACCGTTCCTTGTCTCCCTTCACCCACTTTCTGTTCCCACACAATTTTT
>NW_022111368.1:999605-1000777 GCF_000313985.2 Echinops telfairi
GAGACCCAAGAACTCGAAAGGCGAGGCTCACCAATCCATTTATCTCTCTCCACATGGCTACTCCAGCACCTAGGGCTGCATTGGGGTAGGTCCATGTGGCTTCTCCTCAGGGATGTCATGCTGGAAGTGAGCCTTGCAGGCTGAAGCAGGGAACTTACCAATGCAACTGCTCCCTGGTCTGACCATCAGAAAGCAAGAGACCCAAGAACTAGAAAGGCGAGGACTCACAGAGCCATTCATCATTCTGCTTTTCAATTAACCCCACATGTGTCTATTGGCCAGGTTGGCACAATAACTACCTCACCTACTTATAAATATATTTCATTGATAATGCGCTGTGTATCAAGTATCTCATATCCTAATCTATAAAGTTTAAATACCATAAATATTTTTACCACATATATAATTTTTCCACCTTTTGGGGGTTTATGGAATTTTTTACTCTAACTTTCCTTTCATAGTTAGTTTTTAGTAGTCTATGTGCTATAGCTGTTCACTGGACAACTCAGATGGAACTGTTATCACTACACAGACACTAGCGAGTATAAAATAGTCTGTGTACAAAAGTGTGGAGTTATCTTCATTCTTTATTGACATTTCATGATTATTCATATAATTTCAAGCTAGGGCTTTCTTTTCTTGATTTCTTGAAGAGTTATCTATTTCCTTCTAAGGCTAAGTCTTTGGATGCCTTAGTATTAGTATTTCTGCAGAGTTTCTTCGAGATTATCTTTCTTTTCCTCTCCCATGCTCACTTTGGGTTTGTACTTTGCATCTTGTCCATAGGGAGCACCTGGATAGCCCGTATTTAAAGTGTGTCCACTACAAATCTTCCTTCTGAACCACAGTTCTTCTAATTCTTATTGATTTCTTGTAATAGTTCACCTGTTATCACATGCATTAAGAATCTTAAAATAATTAAGACACTTTTTCTGTATATGACAAAACTCTGGAATCTGAAAGCACACTTTTTACATGTATTTCTATCCCCAAGGCCAATAATGCCTAATGGATAGCTCTATGTCAATTTTTCTAGGTTACCATAGGGTTGATTTCAAATCATGATCACCTGATGTGATATAGTAGGATTATAAGAATTTCTAGGCTGTAATTTTTAAAAAAAACCATTTTATTGGGGACAAGTACAACTCTTATCACCATCCATCCATCCA
>NW_022111368.1:1001134-1002450 GCF_000313985.2 Echinops telfairi
TTTATACTCCCCCTCATTCACGATGAGGTGATTTTTGTTCCTTGATGCTTGATGCCTAATCCCTTCGACACCTTGTAATCACACAGGCTGGTGTGTTCTTCCATGTGGGCTTTGTTGCTTCTCAACTTGATGGTCGCTTATTTACCTTTAAGCATTTTTGACCCCAGATGCTATATCTTTTGATAGCTGGGCACCATCAGGCCTCCTACCCCCTCCTCACCATTGTTCCCTTGTCCCTAGGTTTATTAACACCTACTTCCTTTTTCCTGCTTCCCCTTCTCCCATGTCCCACCAGATCTGTCAGTCCCATTTTCAATCTCTAGGCTGTACTATTTATGGAATTTACTCTGGCTGTATTTGGGCTATTGCAGTATTTTTAAAAAGTTTTCTTCAATTTCAACCTGAATTTACATATGAGCACTGATAGTCTGTTCTACAATCCGCCCATGGCCTCGTTTTGACTTTTGATATTGAGCTTCTCTATCTTCTCTTCCTACAAATGTAGTCAGTTTGAGTTTCTCCATTCTTTGTCCCACAGATATAATTGATTTAATTTATCTATATATTCTATCTGGAGAAGACCATATGTATTGTTGTCTTTTGCTTTTTTGAAAAACGTCCTTGAACAATTGGTTTTGCAAAATTCTTTCATGACCTTTGTTTCTATCATTGAGACTACATTTTCCAATTACTTTTCCTCCCTGTTTGTTTCCAACTTCTGCATTCCAATGACTAATACTTATCAATGCAGCTTCGATGACATGTTTCATCAATTCCAGACTAAAGACTTTGGTAGAAATCTTCAATTCTCCAGCACTCCCTTTGATGTTTGGCTCACAGTAGTTGTTTTGATTGCCTTTCCTTGAAAGTGGATAGCTATAACCTTATCAGAGTTTTAATACTTCAAGAGAGTTCTGGAAATGCCCTTTGGGCAAATAATGAAACATCATTTCCCTTGATGGTGTCATTCCAGGTATAGTAAACCGTATGATTTTCAAAATGGTCAACACTTGTCTGTTTCAGCTAATGCTTAGGATATATATCTTCATGTGTTCCGATTCATTTTTTATGACTCCAATTTTCTTAGATTAATATTTCCTACATTCCAAGATGCAATTATTAGTAGACTTAGGCAGCTCCCTGTCATTTTCAGTTGTGCTTCATCAGCAAATGAAGGTTCTGCAGACTTTACTCACACAGGAGTGGATGGATGTTCCATTCATGTCATCATGGTTGACTCTACTTCAAGAAAGCAGCTCCTACTCCTGTATCGTTTGAATGCCTTTTTCCCTAAAGGGTCCCTCCTCTAACGTTAT
>NW_022111368.1:1004049-1018146 GCF_000313985.2 Echinops telfairi
CCACTCAAGTACTCCCTCAATGCAAGAATACTTTCTTTTATTAAACTGGCATTCTATGATGCTCACCTTCCAGACACAACCGCTGAAGAAAAAGCAGGTGAATAAGCAAATGTGGTGAAGAAAGCTGATGGTGCCTGGCTATCAAAAGATATTGAGTCTGGGGTCTTAAAGGCTTGAAGAGAAACAAGTGGCCATCTAGGTCACCCTTTCTCTTATGGTTGGTCCATTTGGTTTGGTCCTGATCAGAATGTTTGGGATGTTAGCTAGGCAACATCTACTTCTGCACGCAAGGTAAAGGATGTAGTTGTTCATAAAGAAAATTACTTCTATAGAATCTATAGATTCCTTCGGTGTTTTGAGGGATTCCTTCTTTATTTTTCCTTTCAGATGACTAGAGACCAATGTTATCTCTCATTGTGAGTTTTAAGCTTTAACTACGCCAAACACTACTCGCCATGCTAGGAGGTAGATTCAAAACTGTAAGAGCTAGATTATGCCAACTGACTACGCCAGTTGTCCCATGAGACGATGAATCTAAGCCTTCAAAAGAAAAGTGATAATCTTTTGAGTTGATCGGTTTTGTCTAATTAGTATCAGCAACTGTAGCCATTTCAATCCCTCCTTATGGCTGTGGTTGCAAAATTATATATCATGTACCATTTGCCATTTCATCCTTTTCTTTTGCTTAGAGTTTGTTGACATCAATTACACTAGTCACACTTACATTAGACAAGTTGTGCACAGCATACACACTTAGTGCCCCCTATCCATCATCATAGACAAAAAGTAATGACTACCTAGGTAATACCTCCAAATTATAACCACTAATAAGAATTGGCCCCTGAATATTTCCAAAAACTCTTTTTACAGTGTAAGAATTTTATTTGAGTCCTGATTTTGAAATTACCAATTTAGAAAACATTTTTAAAGAGAGCATTTTATCATTTGAGGTTGTATACCATGTCTCCTTACCCTCTTACTTTCTTGAAAAAATAATGTATTCTAAATTATGCATCCAATTTTATAGCAGCTGATCTAAACTCTTCTTAAGAGAGAATCTGGTAGAAAGCAGTGGAAATGACGACTCTTGATATATGTATATACATATATCCTTGAAGCCTTCTTTTCTCAGATGCTGAATTCACCATGATGTTATCTACAAATGTATTTATGTCATGTTCTATGAAATTCACTACAAAATGACTTTAAACTTTAGTCTAAAGGCAATCTTTAAAAACCGACCTGAGTATTCAGTAGTTAGAATTCTCCAAAATCATGAAACGAATGCTATTTTCATATTGCTTTAAAATCTGAGAATGTTAAGATATTTGAGTTAAAAGATCCTAGTGTTTATCACCTTTATTAAAAATTCATATTCCAAATTTCATACCTGAGCAAAGAATTAATCTTACTGAAAAGCCGCATGTTCTAATCATAACTTCCCCCTCAGAGGGAACACCAGGAATCTGGGGGCATTGGGCAAGGGCCATTCTTTAATCTTTGTTTTTTCCCCACAAACCAGGGTTGAGGATTGGGGGATAAAGGCACTTAAACCTATCAAACTTCTGAGATTGATTTATTATCTCCATATTTTCTAATGTCATTATACATTTCTTTCCCACCTACTGACCCTGTAAATAGATATAGTATTTTAAGGCAACAGTATTGTGTCAAGCTTCATATAAGATAATGCTAACCAACTCAAAACTCTCTGCTAGTTTCATGAAACCAGTACTTCAGATCATTATTAGATTAGTTGTACAATTCAGATGAAGTGTGCTTTGGGGGTGTTTACTTTTTGTTGTTTACCAGTTCAGATTTAAAATGTATGGAAATGGAGAAATGAAAAGTCTAATTGCACTAATCAGGATGTGCAGATAGCCTTGGGTAGTTTAGTCAAGGAGATAAAAACTTCTCTATACAGTGACCCTCTGGGCAGACAAATAAATGAGAGGGCTCCTGTCCCTCTTTCTCAGAAGCTTGCTGGACAATGAGTGCAGCAGTTGTCTTCGGGTTATTATTTGCCCGGCTATCACTGGTGTGTGACTGTGGCTCAGTCCTCTCAATATGCTTCTTTCAATTAAGACCATTCATGCTAAAGGCTAAGGCCATTTTCACTGACTCATCCCACAACATGGACAGCCACATTCAAAAGCCAAATGTGGAGCTTCGGAGTTGAAATGCCCAAAGTACCCTTCCAGCATTATCATTCTTACGCAAATTAAGCTCATGAAAGCTGGCATGGAATGGACGGTCATTATTTCATGCAAAGGTAGCACAAAGTCCTACTTTTCTCGTAGCTTTTACAGCCATTAAAGTCAAAGCTAACAAATACCACTGCCATCTTACTTCCAGGACAATTACTGCACTTTGATAAAAAGTGCTCTTTCCCAGAAAAAGGCAGTGTCTGTAATGCAGTCTCACACTAATCAAAAGCAATTCTGGACAGAAAACACTTTTTATGAATAATATAATTTTTCTCCATTATACTGGAGACAGAGTGGGATGGTGGCATTCAGAGAGAAGTACTAAGTTTTGAAAGTAATTTACGGCACATAAAATAAATGCTTAATTAGAAAATAAAGCTCATTAAGGTAGCTTAACTGTGAAACAAATGAGGAAATGGTTGAAAAATAGAACGTTTTATCTTTATGTGTTCTACACCCTCACCTTTTCTGGAATTGTGATGAGAAAAAAATAACTAAATTCTAGTGTATTTAAAAATGGTTCTTGAAAGAATTATTAGGTGCTATGTATACTATTTAATTTTTAACTGTCTTCAAGTTGTAAGAATTTAGAAAGGCATATTTACCTTCAATTTTTTTAAAAGTTGAACAGAAAAAAGTACTGCTCCAGAAACTTAAAATAGAAAAAGAAGGGCTATTCGCCCCGCTCTTCCCACGGCTGCAAGAGGGCTGACTTTCTGGACGTTCTCTTTCCAAAGACACATTTTAATCGCTGAGCAAAAGCCTGGCACAGCGCAAACCTCCCATTACCTAACGCGTCACCTATCTTTTCCTTTTCTTTCTTACTTCATTTTTTTTTCTTCGAATTTTTGGAAAGGGCCAAAGGGGGAATAATTAATCATTAGTTCTGCATTTTAAATCTCAAAACGTGAAAAGTTTTAATATGCTTATTTTCTTTAAATTTCTCTTACTATTTAATTGAATTAGCCAGTCATAGCTATTAATAATATAACTTCTGTGACTAATCTAATTGCTGTCAATAAGCTCTAGATTTGTTTGCCAACAATTTAATCCCTCAGGGATTTTGTTGTTCTGTTTGTGTTAAAATATGGGAGTGACTTGCTTCATACCCAAATATGTAGATTCTATTATGCCCATCGTTATCATACCTGTTTTTGTTTTTTTTTGTTTTGGATAGAAAACAAAGGCATAGAAGGTCCCAAATCAAACCCATATCGATTGAGTAGATTCAGATTCATAGAAATCTCATAGGATGAAGTACTTATGGTTTCTGAGGCGATGGGTCTTTAGGAGAGCACACTGCCTCATTTTCCTTCTGCAGAGTACCTAATGAGTTCGAACCACTGACCTTGTGGTTGGTAAATCAATGTTTAATCCATTGCCCCACCAAAGTTCTGATTCTCCAGAGAAAGATTCAGTAATTTGGCTTAGATGAAGAAGAAAGTGTCTCTGAACTCAATATACCGTTTCATTTCATGTCTTTAATCTTTATTCAGGGCAGGTTCTCAAAGGACACTGCTGCTCCACTGTGATCTTCAAAATATGATGTGATAGGAGTAAAGTCTGTCATTATTCTCATTACAATAATTAAATAATAGAAATTGAGAGAGATTATGTGACATACTGATTGTAGATTCAAAATACAGAATTTTTATAAATTTAGTAGTCTTCCCTATCCTACTTACAATGTAGCTGTATGTTTTTTTAATCCGTGCTGTTGAAAAACCAGTATATTATGGATATTATATAATTATTTGGAATATTATAAAATCATTACTGAGCTCACATTATTTTATATACAATTCCACCCTACACTGCTTGAATAATAATAGGCCTTAGAAGAATTAAATACTAAAACAATTACATGAAAAAAAGGAAATAAAATTAAAATTAAAATGGTCATATTTCCAAGTTAAAGGAAGCTGTACTTTTACTGTGGTCAAAAATAGCATGTGGACCAGATATGATGACTATTTTGCAGGAGTATTCAGAGTGAGACTTGCAATATATATACCATCTTTTATAGTAACAATATTCACAAATTGGTATTAATGAATCAATAATTGGGTTTTTTTGTCAATATTATGATGGGAAAATCATTATGTGCACTTGTATAATATCATTGTTAAATGACAAAAATCATCTTCCCCTGAAACATGGCCCTGTTCTGTGTGAACATGACTATAGAAAACTAAACCCAGAAGGCCAAATATTTAACCCAAGTTACTTCTATTGGTTAAGGTTATATCCTATATTACGTCAATTGTATAATATTTGACTATTTTATTGGTCCAATATGCCATCTTTCTAGCCACTTAGCCTAAATATATCATAAATCATATCTATCGATGTGCTTGTTGTCATCAAATTGGTGCCAGCCAATGGAAACTCTATGTGTAAAAGAACACACTGCCTGGTCTAGGTCCGGCTCCAGTCTAACAGTCACTGAGATGTTGGAGCTTATTGTTGCATCCACTGTTTCAATGCCTCTCACCGAGAGCCTTCTTTTCTGTTCACTGTCTACTTGATCATGATTGATGCCCTTCTCCAGGAGCTGCTCCTTCCTTGTGACATGACCAAAGAAACTTTTATCATCCTCAGTTGTCCAAAGTATTCCAACTGTGTTTCTTCCAAGACAGATTTGTTTGTTCTGGCAGTACATGGTACGTTCAGTATTCTTCACCAACACTGTAATTGAAATCCATCCATTCTTCTTTGGTATTCCGTATTTACTGTTCACTTTTCATAGACTTTGGAAATGACTGAAAATACGCTGGTGTGGATTAGACACACTTTAGGCCTCAAAGAGGTATCTTTGCTTTCTAACGCTAAAGAAATGTTATGCTGTACATTTGCCAAAGAAGTATGTCATTTGGTTTCTTGACTGCTACTTTTAGTGGCATTGATTGTCAATCCTATTAAAATGAAATCCTTTGGAACTTCAATCTTTTCTCCGTTTAATTATACTACATAGGAATTGATCTCTCACTCACTGCCACTCAGTAGACGCTGACTCATAATGATCCTACAGGACTGGGCAGAATTGCCCATGTGAATTCAAGAAAGTAATTCTTCACAAGAATGTCAGTCTCCAGTGTAACTTATGACAAAACTAAAATAAGTTGTGAATTATAGAGGGTTCATGATGGAGGGGGTTAGAGAGGGAGCGGGAAAATGAGCAACTGATATTAAGGGCTGAGGTGGAGGGCAAATGCTTTGAGAATGATGAGGGCAGCAAATGTACATATGTGCTTGACACAATGGATGCATGTATGGATTGTAATGAGAATTTTATGAGCCCCCAATTAAAAAAAAAACAAAAAAGAATAGTCTCAGCTTCCTCCCATGGAGCAGTGGGTGTGTTCAAACTGCTGACTTTGCAGTTAGGAGCCCATGATGCCACCAGGGCTACTTGCAGTAAATGTGTAGAGGGTGTTATATACATTATTAAAATTAAAAGAAATAATATCAATACAACTTTCTAAGACATAAAAGGATTTTATATTCGTTTGCATACATACAAAGAGGCTTAATACTTTATCTCATTCTTCCACATAATATCACATATAACTCAAAGATACTTGGCAATAATAAAAATGAGACTTGAAGATGTATTGTTTTAATGAAGAGTAAATTATTGGAAGTCAAGGAATGTTTGACTAAGAATAATAACAAGTCTTTATTAATATTTTCTATGTGGTTCATAACACAAAGTTTTCTTTATATATTGATCTTCTGTATCTATAGCCCCAATGTGTCCACTTCCTTATAGCTTGTGTGGGAAGCCCAGGATTCAACGGAGTGAATATTGCATTCATTCATCACTGTATCAGGAAGGGTTCACTTAAAATATCAGAATTTATGGGGACAAGATAATAGGAATTAAATCTTGCATATTTGCAGGGAAAGCTGAGATGAGGAACCTTTGGCAGGCAGGTAAGATCAGAAAATAATTCACTCTACAACCATGTAGGCAACAATTATCATGCGCCTGTGAAGGGAGTCTAGAGAGTCCCCTCCTCTGGCAAGCTAAGGTCTGTGTGCGATTCTGACTCTGTTGGTCTGTAACCGGTGTTTGATCACAAGCTTGGGATTCTTGTTCAGTAGAGTCAGCAGAGATCAACTGAGGTGGATCCGAGGAGAGCAAGCACAAGAAAGAGACCATCAAACATTTTGTATTATCGATCAGTAAAACTGACACAGTGGTTTAAGTGTTGGGCTAAAACCGAAAAGCCATGATCAAATCCATCAGCTCCCCTGAGGGAGACTCCTGACTGTCTATTTCTGGAAGCAGTTACAGCCTTAAAAATCTTACTTACCAGTTCTTTCTATTGTATAGGCTTGTGATAAGTCAGAATTCACTAGAGGCCAGTGGGTTTGTGTTTTGCTTTGGCCATTAATCTAACATTAGGTACCTTTAGAAAATAATTATGGCTATTTTCTGTTGAAATTACTTAGTACTGCATTTGGCTTTAAAGAGTAGACATTTATTTTCTCACAGACCAGGAGACAGGGATTGGAATTCACAACATACCTCAGGGTCAAGGCCTTCTGTGCCAATTTTATCCTTTGAAAACTAGCAATACTTGCTGTTCCTAGGTGTGTCAATGTATCTACTGCGTAGAGGTCTAACTTTATAGTTTCTTCTCCCTGTGTGTATCCAATATTTGCATCTGTTCTGTTCTCTCTCCTTTTTTGGCAATAAGTAACAGAAATTTATTTTCTTACAATTTAGAAAACTACCATTTCAAAGTCAGAGAGCTGGAACTAGTGGACAACGCATATGTCAGTTTTGGGAAAAGTTCCTAATGTCTTCAGCTTCTGTGGTCTTTTCCTTTGTTATCTCTTCACATCTGTTTTTCTCAATCTTTTCTGCTCAATGGTTCAATCATTTTTGTATTTCTTAAAATAAATTAACCCAAGATACATCCTACAGCAGTGGTTCCCAACCTTCCTAATGCTGAGAAACTTTAATACAGTTCCTCATGTTGTGTTGACCCCCAACCACAACATTACTTTCATTGCTACTTCATAATTGTAATTTTGCTACTGTTATGAATTGTTATGGAAATATCTGATAAGAAGGATGTATTTTTCATTGTTACAAAGTAAACATAATTAAAACATAGTGATTAATCACAAAAGCAGTATGCCATTATATATTGTGAAATATTTATTTCTCATTACAAATAAATTCAATTTTGTCTTTAAGCATGGTGTAGCATGGATCACACAGCCTTCACGCCAGGTACTCGTATGTAGGCATATCTGCATGTGGGCAGACTGCCTGGAGATGGATAGAGGAGCCATGTCTTGGTTCCTAAGCCCTTCAGAAATATTTGTTCTCTGATGGTTTTAGGCGATGCCTGTGGAAGGGTTGTTCAAACCCCAAAGAGGTCGTGACCCACAGGTAGAGAACCACAGTCCTACAGTAATCCAGTCTCAAAAACATAAAAAGACAACCCATCCTTAATGACATTATAAACATTTGCATCTATTTGCATAGGTTTATTGTGCCAACTAGGCCATCAGGAACATGTGAGGTCGAAACTTGATTGGAAGGCGACCAAGATAAATGAAGATGGTCAGCAGCTCATATCGCTCTTCTTCCCTGGTGACTGGACCAGCATGCTGCTGCTTGAGCTAGTGTGCTGCACTACCTGTGAGCCAAACCATGTCGGTCATATCACTACAGCTGGAGGCTCTTTCGGGATCTGCTTCGTCATGCTGCTGGTGCATACATTGCTTGAGCTTGAGGCTGGTGGATCCCGTTGCCATGCATCTTTTGAGCTCAAGAACCTATAGGGGTCTGCTACCCTAAGCTCCTGTGCTACGAACTGTTGCTGACCCACCCAGCTGTCTGCTGCCTTAGGGCAGACTCTGCCTGCCTTGCCCGAGGGGAGACACTGCTGTCAGCTTTCTTGACCTCGGCTTCGACTGGCAGCCCATGTGAGTTGAAGGACTTTCAGTATATTAACCGTCCCATGAAAGAGAGTTGAACTGAGCCCACTGTACTTCTGTGTAGACCAATTTGCAATTATATTCGTTCAAGCTGTAAACATCTATCATCTATCTATCTATATCTATCTACCCATCATCTATATATCATAAGTGTCCTGGTTTTGTTTCTCTAGAGAACCCTGTCTAACACAGAGAGTGAGTCAAAGATTATTGTTACAAAATCATCTCACACTGCCCCTGAGTTGATTATGGCTCACCTATGGCAAAACCTAATAAGAACAGACAGTCTCATCTGTCTCCTGTAGAGCAGTACTGGGTTTGAGTAGTTGACCTTGCAGTTGATTTTCTTATGTCTAGCTCATTGTGTCACCAGGAATCATTACTGAATCATTGAACTTTTATTAAAAATTATTGAAATGTAAAGCTGTTATTTCTCCACTATCTTCTATATACATCTATTCACTTTTGAAAGTGGGGTCTTCATATCTCTAACCTTTCTGGAAAGAATTCTACACTTTTTGATTTATATGACATCAAAACAACACTTTGGCATCCTGAGGAACTCAAAGTACGCTCCTTTTAGGTTCTATGGTGGGTGGGTAAGGTCACCAGGATACATTGTCATACCCCTTTCATAAAGGAATAGATGCATTGTCACAATGGGGGAAAACACTTGGAACAATTTGCCTGGTCTTTTTTCACCAATACAGGTTTCCACGTTACTAAAATTTCCTAATATGACTCTGGACTAATTCTGTGTTCTTTGAGAAAAATTCACCAAGATTACCCCTTGAGAAAACCTCTCCCCAAAGTCAGTATTGCCTGAGTGGATATTGATGTGGTGGTGATGGACCTAACTCAGCCCCTGGCATTCCTCCTTTTGATCCCTCAAAATTCGTGTTCTTTCCAAAATCAAAACAGAGTCACCACATCACATCAGCATAAACATCAAACCAATTCCTAGTACAAATTGTACATTTTGAATCATTGAAAGAAAATGTAGGTGAGGTGTTAGGCATATTCTATCCTGATGCTAAATCCAGACTACGTATTATCTGTTTTCAAATACAGTTGTGGAACTAGTAGAAGGCATACATTTCCATTAAAAATTGGAGCAACTGGAAAGTAAGAACGGGTAACAGGAATCAAGCAAGTCTGAGATCCAGGGGGAAAATTGCATTAACACTCAACATTTGAAAAAATCCTCTCTTCTCTGAAATCGTGTAGTCAATAGCCCCTCAAGACTCTGGGTGTTGATCTCAGTCTGGATTCTGAGTATGGGCTCCTTGGTCGTGCACTTCAGCTCATCCTCCCATGGCTTCTGGAATGGCAACTCTGCTCCTTCAGTTTTACGTAGACACATTCTTCTATTTCGTGTGCTGAGTGATGGCCTATCTTCTCAGCTCTGGGTGGTAGCCCCATCTCACTGACACACTGTAATATCAACCCCATGGTTAGTAACTAAATTAGTAACGAGAGCAAGTTCTTTGGAATTAGGGAGCTATATGCCCACTTTTCAAAACCAAGATGACCCTATTTCTTATGCTTCTGTTAGTGTTGCTGCTCTCTGAACCACTCCTGGGATGGTCCTCTTTTTTTCTTGGAAAATAATGGATATTTATTACCTCAGAAAGCCTATGTAAGCTTCCCGTAAGCTGGAATCCCACAGGGGCAGAACTACTCTTATCAGTACAGTCTCTGCAGGTCAGCATGGATTCCATGATTCCATGTAAGTGAGAGGAGGTAGATAAGTGAAAAGTAGAGTCCATTCAAAAGCCATGGTTTGGGTTTTTGTTTTTAGAGTGTGTGTATAACAAACAGGTCACAGCGGATGGCGTTGGCAAGCAAACGTTTACCTTCTTACAGTTTTGAAGGCTCTCACTCTCACTCACTGCCAGAGTCCATTCAGACTCACAGTGGCCCCACAGTCTGTCTCTAAGGGAAGACTGCCTCCCTCCATTGGCTCTGGAGCTCCTTGTCTCTTCAGCACACTGCTTGCTTATGGTTCTTGGCATCAATATTACACTATCTATTCTCTGCATCTTTATTTAACTTCTCAATCCCGCTCCTTTCATTTCCCAGAAGGATTAGGTTCTGGATCAATTCTACTTTGGTAAGACCTCATTAACGTACTTCACAGCAAAAGGAAAACCCTATGACATCTAAGTCTATGTTTACTTTGTTGCAAAGCAGAAGAATCACTCACCAAATCTGAGTTAATTTTTATAAAGAATAAATAATAAAGAATAAATATTTGCATTAACTGTGATCAGTCATAAAAATACAGTTATATTTTTTAAAGTACAGAACTAAATTTACTAAATAAAGATATTAAATTGAGCCTTAGCTCTACCACTTAAATTAAGTCACGTGAAACTTCAAAAGATTTTTTAAAATATCATGTATATGCCAAGTATTCTATTAGACATGATGTCTCTATAACATTATTAATAATTAACAGTTATTGAGTGCTTTCTGTTCTAGCCTCTGCATTAAATGTTCTACTCAGTGGTGGATTTTTCCATATTTATATTTAAAAATCTATAAATATCACCCAATAAAAAGGAAGCAAACACATATAGCATCATTTTCTCTAGCACACTGTTGAAATGGCAGCTTATGCACCCTATTAAGCTATGTTTCAGGGAAGGACACCTTTGTGTTATGTACTAGGGCAGAAGAACAGGTAAAGAAAGCAGTTACTTACCAGACTCAAAGTAAATTCAACTGCATATGAAGAAAATGTTTATTCTGTTCCCACCTGCACTTCTGAGACTTGCTGAAGGGGACCAAAAAGACTTGCCATAGGGAGGCCAGGGTAGAACTTTGTTTACATCTCCTCTGATGAGGACAGACCTACCAGGCCAAGAGCCAGGGTTCTGGCCTCGCAACCTACTCTGTTCATTTGATAGGAAAGAATGATTTAATGTACGGCTCTGTCTCCATCATTTTGTTTCCACTTGGGAGTATATTATTTTATTGAGGATTAACTATATTACCACAATTCCCAACTCCCAATCTCAATTCTAGGAGGCAAATATTGATACAAAAACAAGAAATCAGGAAGGATTCTATCATTTGTGTGTGTGTGTGTGTGTGTGTGTGTGTGTGTGAGAGAGAGAGAGAGAGTAAACTGGGCATTTCAGTCAAGTAGCCCCTCTTGCCAAGGCTTGAGAGAATGTACCCTGAACAAGCAAGAAGGAAGAGATAAATAAAAATGAAGAAAACAATAAAAGTTTCTTTTTCTACATATTTTATTGTGTTCTTAGAGAATATGTATATAAGTTGGGCTCCTGTTTGAGAATTTGTGCATAAAATGTTCATGAAAATTAATTCCATTCAGCACAATGAGTTGACATACTCTTCCTTCTATTTATTACATATCCCCCACCTTTTTTCCCTGCCCACTTATATTTTCAATTGTATATTGAGCAGTTGTACACTTTGGTTGCCTATAGATAGAGTTCAAGTAGAGCAGCAATCTGGTGCGTACTATCCATTGTTCCATGTGTTGCTCTGCTGTTTCCCTGAAGAGTGAGCGTAGCTCTGGATTTGCACTGTTTCTCAGAAACATCATCTCAAGGAGTCCTCTCTTCTCCACGGTTCACTTCTCTGGGTTTTGTCGCTGTTGTTCGTTTTTTTTATTTTATGAATCTTTCCCCTTTTCTCATTGTCGTTGTATGAGGTGTCATTGAGTCAATGCGACCCCATGTGCAACAGCAAGAACACTGGCAGGCACTTTGCCATCCTCCCAGTCATTCTTATGTTTGAGGCCGTGGTTGGAGCCACTGTGTCAACATCGCTTTTCAAAAGTCTTCCTCTTTTATTCTTGCCCCTGCCCAACTTTCCCATGCTTGCTGTCCTTTGCCAGGAAGTGATCTCTCCTAAGAACAATTCCACAATACTTGAGAGGAAGCCTCGCCATCCTGGCTGCTGAGGACCATTCTGGCCATACTTTTTCAAGACAGATTTGTCTGTGCTCTGGGCGGTCTGTAGTACTTTCAGTGTTCTTCTCTGGCACCATCACTCAAATGCAGGGGCCCCTCTCCAGTCTTCCCTATGCAGTGTCCAACTTTCTCCTGCAGATGAAGCAGTGGTCACTGTAGGAAAATGTTTATAAGGTGAGAAATAAGCTATAATCTACCCACCCAGTGCTGCCAAATCAATTTCAACTAATGGAGACTAAAGCCATCTGATTAATCAGATACATAAATGAATGATATGCTAAATTTGAAAGCCACATTTTCAAGGCATGATAGAAAGGAATTCAGTCTAACAAAATTAATATATAAAATATATGAATAATTACATTAAAGGAGAATAAACTACTCGTTTAAAAGGGGGGAAGATCAAAACATTTATAAATGTAAAAGAAAGAATTAAATTATATATATGAAGTTCGTCCCCTAGGTATTCAGTACACAAGTAGGGTCCCAATAACTTCAGGAAGCAGAAAGGAGTGGGATTACTTTAAAGAGAATGGAGATATACCTTCTTCAGAAATTTTGTGGAAATATGAAAAGTAGTGTGGAAGTAAAGTACATGAAAAGAAATTGGTGGTAACAAATGGGTAAGTCAAACAATAACTGTTCTTAAATTCATAGTAAACTGATATATGAATAGCTTCAAAGCAAATAGTTGGTGACAAGTAACTAAAAAGTTTAATGAAAAAGGATGTATTTCAAATTATTTCTGTGAGAAATGAGTAAAAGAGTGAGTAAGTTTAATACCTCGTATATAGTAAAAACTAAATATGTGCTGAGTTAAAAAAACCTCAGGGGAAATTATCTAACATTGTTGATTTTTATTGTTTGTAAAATGTTGTAACTATTTCCCCCAAACAGGACAACTTTTAGTATCTAGCTTGGGGCAACTTGATTAGAAGTAGTATTTGTTATCTACTTTTTTTTTTAAAAAGACATATTAGAATTTACCTTTATTCTAAAATAATATTAATAACAGCTCCTAACATGTGGCATTCATAATCTGATACAAAACGTTCAGAGTAATATGAAAGATCAATTCAATTTCATTTGCCCACAGTGAGTATTAGTAATGAATCTTATAAATGAAGAGAAGACATTCCAGTTTTATGTATGTAATTAATAAATTATTATTTCTTAATTGTAAAAATACAGTACATAGAATGAGAACATAAGCAAATATAAAAATAGACCTCCAGAACCAATAATACAGATAAAGTGACACACTTAGGACAAGTGAAGTGTTATTTTGGAATAATCCATAGTGACAAAAATATTTCATAGAAGGAATATAAAATGCTGCTGTTGCTTCCAAGTGCCATTGAGTCAGTGCTAACTTATAGTGAATCTTCATGCAGTGGGACGAAGCACTGTCCAGACACGCACTGTCCTCATTCTCTTCCCCATGTTGTTGCAGCAGCTGCCTGGACACATTTGGTTGAGCAACTTAGTCTTTGATGCTAACTCTCTACTCTGCAAAGCATGATATCTTCCAGGTGTCACTCGTGTGCAAGATACAGGAGATAGTGTTTCACCATCCTCACTTCTAAGAAGCATCCTGACTGTATTTCTTACACACCAGATTTGTTTGTTCTTCCAGTAGTCCATGATATATTCAATATGCATCACTAACACCTTAATTCAGATGTATCAATTAATCTCCACTAATTAGTATTCACTCTCCAACACTTACAAGCATAATGAGTGATGGAAATGATTATAGCTGAGCTCAGCTACTCCTTAGCCTACAAAGTGGCATCTTACCTCTTTAATATTTTAAAGAGATGTTATGTAACAGATCTTCCCAGCGCTATTTGATTTCTTGATTGTTGCTTCCATGGATATTGATTGTGGATTAAAGTAAAATGAAATCCTTGACAACTTCAAATGTCACTTCATTTGCATTATACTGCTTATTAGTCCACTTGTGAGGATTTTTATTTTCT
>NW_022111368.1:1018880-1020904 GCF_000313985.2 Echinops telfairi
TTTCAAACCCTCTTCATTTTTAGCAAGTAAATTTGTATTACCTGCATATTAAAGGTTTTTAATGAGCCTTAATCTATTCCTGATGCCTCATTCTTTGTATAGTCCAGATTCTCAAATTATCTGTTCTTCACACAGACTAAATAAGTTTGGAGGAAGTAAACAACAGTGATGCACATTTTTCCTGATTTGAAACCACCCAGCAGTCCCATGAACTGTTCAAACAACTGCCTCTTGGTCTATGTACAGATTCCACATGAGCACAGTGGTGTGTTCTAGAATTCTTATTCTTCTCCATTTTATTGAGAGTTTGTTGTGTCTACAGAGCCAAAAGCCTTTGCATAGTTAATAAAACAAAATTAAAAAGTAAACATCTTTCCAGTATTTTGCTTTCAACCAAAAGGCATCGGAGATTAGCAGCGGTATACTTCATACCAAGTCTTCCTTTGAATCCAGATTGAATTTCTGAAAGCTGTCTGTCATTGTGTACTGAAACCATTTAAAAATCATCTTTAATTAATTTTTACTTGTATGTGGTATTAATGATATTGTTTGATAATTTCTGTACTCTGTCACGATTTAAAAACAAAAACTAAACACTAGTAAATACTAAAGAGGTAAATTTTATTCAATTTTTTTCTGAAAAGAAAGTAAACTTTAAGAAATATGTTATCATTATTGTAAAACACATTGCATATCTATGGAGACTGATAACTTAAGAGCCAAGAATAACATTATTTTAATAATGTC
Source organism: Echinops telfairi (assembly GCF_000313985.2). Taxonomy (NCBI): domain Eukaryota; kingdom Metazoa; phylum Chordata; class Mammalia; order Afrosoricida; family Tenrecidae; genus Echinops; species Echinops telfairi. The sequence continues at coordinate 1,019,628 of NW_022111368.1, forward strand.
ATTACTGTGAATTTTTGTGGTGATCATTCTTCTATCTTCTCTGCTCCACAGTAATGTAAAAGGGATCGATTGTACTTCATGATTGGCTTGCTATGCACTCTACAGATATGCAGTGTGTTTTCCTTAAGTGCACTCTCAACTTCTTATTGGTGATGCTGAATCCTTTTCAGAGGAACCCTAAAACAGAGTAGGAGTATATGTATATATGTATATGCTCCTACTGTTCACACACTTAGAAAACTAGGCCAATAAAACCCTTTTCTATAACCCAATAGCATATCCTGTTATAAATTCAGTCACCCTGAGTTGAAGTAGCTAGCAACAGCTAGCAACTGACTTGATGGCAGCTAGCAACAGCAAAGGAAAAAGTGAAAAACTTATAAGCAAGTAAAAATTCTTGAGAGAAAATAAATGACTATAAAATATCTTATTTTTTTATTTTCAATGTGTGTAAAAAATGGCTTCTTATTCAGGTGGCATCTTGGTTTTGAACTGCTCTGTTAGCTGCAAGGTCAGCAGTTGAAACCATCGGCCGCTCTGTGGAAGAAGATAGAAAAGCTGTAAAGAGTTACTGTCTCAGAAGCACACGGGGGCCGGTTCTCCCTGTCCTATAGAATCTCTATGAGTTAGCATTAACTCCATGGCAGTGAGTTTGGGTTTTTGATTTATTCAAAGTAAAAATAGGAGCAAATCATTAGGTTGTTCTAACTTATGAATACTTGAAATGATAGCAATAGCAGAAGGAATGATACCTCTGTCATAGGTACCTATGCTTTGTGTGAAGCAGTATAGGATTAGCTGAAGGTCCATATAGATTAGTTTAATAAACATATTTGAAATCACTATATTTAAGAGAAATACACAAGAAGATATCTAATATGCCTGGAAATTGTGACATTGAAGAAATGGGAATCCAAGTCTATTCATTTAGAAACAAAAACAATTGAACAATTCCTTAGGGAAAGAGGTTCTGCACTCTGCATTGGCTGCATGAGTATGAATTAGCCCCTATCACCTTGAGGATGAAGGGACCGTGAAAAAATAATGACCATTTCAGTAGGATGCATGTGTGGTAGTTATATAATCTGTTGTCTATTTGAGATGATTATGAATGAAGGGGTGGAGTCTGGTCTGTCAATCAGGATATAGCCAATGAGGCCTCTGTGTGGGTAGGGCCTTTTCCTGAGAATTATGGGAACTTCTGTATTCCTCCTTGGAGGCGGGAGACATTCATCTCTCTCTGCTTACTCCCTGAGAGATGCTCCACTGAGAAGACA
>NW_022111368.1:1021604-1022687 GCF_000313985.2 Echinops telfairi
CTCCATTACACTTAATACATTTGCCAAATCTGCAATTCCATTCTTGGAAACATTTTTCAAACTCATTTGTTTGGAAGGCTGACAGAATCTCCCTAGTTTTTTTCTTCACCTCTTTTATAACCTCAAATCACTGTCCTTTCATGTTCTTCTTAATTCTCAGTGATAAAAAGAAATTACACAGAGTGAGGTCAGAGGTGAGTAAGGTGTGTGAAGCAAGAGAGGCATATTGTTTTTGGCCAAAAACTGATGTACCGAGATGGCTGTGTGAGCAGGTACATTGTCTTTGTGGCAAAACCAGTTACCCCTATGCCACAATCAGGTCTTTTTTGGGTTGCACACTGTTACAAAATCTTTTCAGAACCTCTAAATAGAAAGCTTTATTAACAGTCTGGCCTGGTGGAATGAACTCCAAATGCAGTATCCCTCTCACTTGGAAAAAACAAAAGAGCATTGTCTAGATCTTTGATTTCACTTGAGGAACTTTATTTGGGGAAGGTGATGAGGGTATCTCCACTGGATTGATTGACATTTGCTTTCCAGGTCATAAGAAAAGCTCCATGTTTCATTATCATTAATGACCTTGGGGGGGAAAAGTCTGCATCACTTTTGAGCTGTTCTCTCAAAGCATGGCATGTTTCCACTGTTCCTTTTCCTGGTCAGTCAGAACCGGAGTCACAAAATTTCTCAGCGTTCCTTCCATTCCCAAATCCTGTGTTAAAAGTCACTGGACCGAGCTCCAAAATAGTCCATTCAACTTCCCCATCTCTTCAAGGGTCTGCCACCGGTCCTTGAGCACAGATGCACAAATATTGTTGACATCTTTGTCCATCAGGAAGATGATGCACATCCAGAAGGAGGTTTGTCATCAATGGACATTTCACCTTTTGGGGAATAAGAAAACCACACATACACTTGAGTTTTTCCCCAGAGTGTCTGTCATCCTTGTAAACTGTGTTCAACATCACAAAGGTTTCTGAGGCATTTTTTTCCAGAAGGAAACAAAATTTCACAGTCGTGTGCTGTTCTCTTAAATCGGCTATCACAAAAAACTAGGTTCGAGTCTTTTATAAAATTAAAAAAAAA
>NW_022111368.1:1023661-1025772 GCF_000313985.2 Echinops telfairi
GTTTAAATTTTAGACATAATCAGTTGAGATACACTTAAGTTAATTAGTTAAAGTTGTCCAGTGAATAATTGGATATATGCATCCAAAATCTTGAAATATCAGTGACAAGAATATGAAACATTGGTGGTAATAAAAGCATATTTGATAACAAAGTTGCTCAAGAAAAATATGCAAAATTATATGCCACCATTTAATGGTTGACACAGCAATGTGAGTCACGAGGAGACTACAGAAATACTGATTCATGAGGGAGTCAAATAAACAAATGAGTTGAAAGGAAGAGTTGAACAAGAACATTTTAAGAACTGTATGGCCAGCAATGAGTTGAGGAGAGACAAGTAATATGAAGGGAAAAAATAGGTTACCTTAGCAAATTGAAAAGGCCTTCACCTTCAACTTGTGTTTTTCTTTGGTAAAAGATAATACAAATTAAAATGACTTGTTCAATCATTCTTCTAATATTTTACAATTTTAGAGTGCTTTACAATTTCACAAGTCAGTGAATGCCAAGAAGGCAGTGCTGAGGTCCTCCATTGTTGGACGCCTTCCCTTTCTCAGTGGTAATACAATTTTCCATCAAAAAGCTTTGATTTAATACTCAGATGTTCACCTGTGAATATAAAAAAAAATTTTAATTGAGACACTGGGGGAAAGCCAATAAAAATAAAAACAAATCAGACTTATAAGAAAGTCCATTAGAATCGTTAAAAGCCGCTAGAGTGATGAATGGTGATGGTTATGTGTTCCAATGCCTTACATTTCTTTTTCTAGTCCGCATGCTCTTCAACAATGTGACCTTCATCTGCCTCCACATCCCCTCCGTACTTGTAAATAATCAAATGTGGAAGAGAGATTGCTGGAGAAAAGGCTATGATTCTTGCCTTCTATAAGTGTCTGTGTGACTTAGTGCTGGCGGCATTGGGGTGGAAGTGTTGGACCACTGACCACAGTGTCAGTTGTTCTGAAGTCAACTTGATGGCAGTGAGGGTGACCTTGGAGGCTAGTTTAGAAGAAGTGATGCAGCTTAACCTTGTTGACTGGAGTCCTTCATAGACCCTTGACCCACCTGAAGCCATCGATCATCCTGTGAGGAAAGGAATTGTAGAGGACAAAAAAAATGTGCTACTCAAAAATCCTGCTTGACAAATCCTCCTGTCCCATAATTCAGACATATGAGTAAACAATGTGTCATGTGAATGACTCCCTACAATGGAGTATTCCAGTGGAGCCTCAGAGATGATGAAACAGAGAAAAGCCATCCTATTTGTGTCAATTCTAACTTCTTCACCCTCAGTATCTGTGATGCTTCCAATTATCTATTGCAGAGATCCTTGATTCCAAATCTGTTCTTTTTGCCTGATTTCTGAAAATAAAGGGCTTTTTGTCATCAAGCATTATGTGACTTAATATAGTTTGGTTGATGAATTGATATCCTTGTCCAAAAGAGGATGTGGAAGAGATACTTCTGGAGAAAAGGCTTTTGATTCTTGATTCCTGCTCTCCCTGAACAAGCTCCTGCATTCTGGGTGATTTCCGAGACCCAGAAGCCCACAGTGTAAGGCCAGCAGTAACATGCAGTGGCTTCGCTAGGACCTTCCAAACCCACTAATGCTGTCTCCTTTATCAGTTGTAGTAACCTTGAGAATGGTTTCTGAGACGTAAATCTTCATGGGAACAGACTCTCATCTTTCTCCCACTGAACCACTGGTGGGTTTGAACTGCCAGCTCCAGAGAGGGCAGCTCAGTGCTTACCCATAGCTTTACTGTGGTTCAAGAACCTACAGGACCAATTTCTGTCAAGTTCTAATTTCAGTCAGTAATTAGATATAATTGAGTTTGGTCAAAAAAGGGTGTGGAAGAATTATTGCTGAAGACAGGGCTTTTGATTCCTGATTCCTGTTCTCTATTGACAGTCTCCTGTCCCATGAGAAACTTCCTTAAACCTAGGAGCCTGCAATGTAATTGCTTTGGTAAATTTTGAACAAATTCCATGAGCATGACACAACAGAGATGTTTACATCATGCAGTGATTCAAGTCTGTGTCTTCTCCAATAAAGTCTGGACGTCAGTCTAAGGAGGCTCCTCCTGGAGTGTTCTATCTCAGGCCCCCA
>NW_022111368.1:1027061-1059924 GCF_000313985.2 Echinops telfairi
TTCATGCTCTTCAATGAATTGCTCGGTTTGGAAAAGCCCTACAAATCTCTGAAATATAAAGCATCTCCTGTAGAAACTTTTAGGACCTCTACCTCTGATCTCCCATTGCACCTTGTACATAATATTTTCTTTTTTTTCTTTTCAGAAGGAGAACATGGTAAATTTTAATCCTTTCTTTACAGGTTGTCTAGACCACTTTTGATTAAAGAAACCGTAGAACGTTATTGACTGCCACAAGCGGACGCCGGGCGAAGGCACTAGCATAGTCACTTCTATACAGAGTCCTGCTTTTGGGGGAGGGGGTCTGAATGCACTGCTGGGGTCTCCACTCACTTGCTGGAATCAGTCGCGGCAGATTTTAGTCCACAGGTTGCTTTTCCCTGTATTTCTTTGTAAACTCTTCGGCGTTCTTACAGAATTGTGTAAGGTCCTTAGAGTATTCTCCTGCTAGGCCGGCCCGGAGTGGGTGTTCAGGCTGGAGGTCGTTGACCAGTGCTACGGGGACTGGATGACTTGGTCAGTTTTGGTGGCTGGCTTCCAGTTTTCAGCGCTAATTATGGGCAGGCAGACCTGCCCCTTCTCGTCGATGTTCAGGTGGTAGATTTTTGTTTTAAAGGTGTCCTTTGGTGGTTTGAAGGGGGACTCTGCTGGAAAGTTGATTTCAATTCTGAAGGCCCCCTTATCATATGGAGGGTTGTCAGGAACAGTAAGCCCTTACCAAGTCAATAAATTAGCTTCATCAACCTGGATGTTGCGGTTTTTCATTCTACATTTGCGGATTTCTTCAGGCTCCTTCAGCAACCTCCTGCTGCCGACATCTTGGATCTGGTGCTGCTGTACATAACACTTTCTGATCACTTACTATACTGCATTGCAAGTATATTTTCCTTTTATCTGCCTATGTGGCTGGCTTTAAATCTTACACATTTTCTTGGAAAAACAATGCATGAATGTACCATGAATAAATTAATAAAAACATTTCTATCTATTGCTGGGCTCTAAATATTATAACTCATGTGTTATAAGGATAATTGCAATTATCCTAATGCAAAATGTAAGTTTGTCATTGATATAGTTAAAGTTTATTGTGCCAAGCTGGCCAATAAACACATGGGGTTAATTGAAGGGTGGAGCAATAAATGGCTCGGTGAGCGTGGCCTTTTAAGTTCTCAGGCCTCTTGCTTTCTGATGGTCAGACTAGGGTGCAGCTGCCTTAGCCAGTTCCCTGCTTCAGCTGGCAAGGCTCACTTCCTGCCAGACATCCCAGAGGAGGAGTCACATGGATCTACCCCGATGCAGCCATGCGTGTTCGAACACCCGTGTGGAGACCCATGCCAGTGCTGATATGCTTACACGTTCACTGACTCGGCTTTCCTCCTGCAGTCAGCATCATTGAGTCTGTTTTGTGAGACAGAGGAGGACTTTGTGGATTGGTGTCGCATGAATGGGTTAATGTTGGACTTGTGGGCTTGGGCAGTACTGGGTTAGAATGCTTTCTTAATGGGCACTTACCCTTTAAATAAAACTCTCTCTTATACATATGAGTTTCTGTGGATTTGCTTCTCTAATGTACCCAGACTAACACAATGAAAAAGTTAAAATGAACGATTCCAGGTATTTATATAATATGGAATTTAGAGAAAAAAATCTCAGCATCTAACTTTTGAACACCTATTTTGTTCAACTGAATCATATGACCAAGTAATTATATAAATGCAATTCTAGATTATTAAATGTTGGTGGAAATGGAAAGGAATGACATTTCAAAAATCACAATCATGATCTTTTTTAGTATTACCAAAATTATGAGGGTCAATTGTTAGGTAAAACATTAGTCTAAATGCTGTAATGCAATATTGTTTATTGTTGTTAAGTTCCATTAGGTCAATTTAAACTCATGGTGACCCTTTTTGTTCAAACTGGAATTTTCAGTGCTAGGACACTTCAGACCAAGACTGTATCCAGTGGCACACATGGGTAGGTTCTAACCCCAACCTTTAAGCTAATAATTGTTCCCAAGTTTGAGCCCATTATTGCAGCCATGGTGCCGATTGATCTCATTAATGCCTTCCTCTCCTTTGCTGACCCTCTTCTTTACCAAATCTGATTTCCCTCTCCAGGGACACTTCTCTCCTGACAACATGTCCAAAATATGTAAGACAAATTTCATCATTTCTCTCCTGATAACATGTCCAAAATATGTAAGACGAATCTCAGCAATCAATGAGCAGTCTGGCCCTCCTTCCAAGACAGCTCACTTTGTCCTTTAGCAGTGCACGGTATACTTTCAATATTCTTCTCCAACACCACAATTCAAAAACTACAATTCGATTCTCTAACAACACAATTCAATTCAATCCTTCTTTGGTCTTCTTTATTCAGTGTCCAAAGTCCAGATGCATATGATGCAAATGATAATAGCATGGCTTGGGTCAGGGACATTTTCATCCTCTAAGTAACACGCTTGCTTTTCAACACTTAAAATAAATTTTGTGCAGCAGATTTATCTCATGGAACTCATCTTTTCAACTCTTGACCTCTGCCCCCTTGAGCATTGATGGTGGAGCCAACCAAGACAAAGTCCTTGACAACGTCAACCTTTTCTCCATGTATCATGGTACTATCTACTGATTGAGTTGAAAGGATTTTGGTTTTCTTTACACTGATTTATAATCCATATTGAACGCTATAGTCCTTGATCTTTATCAGCAAATGCTTCAAATCATCTATACTTTAAACAAGCAAGGCTAGGTCATCTGCATACCACAGGTTGTTAATAAGCCTTCCTCCATCCTCATACCACATTTGACTTCATATAATTCAGCTTCTCTGATTATTTGCTCAGCATACAGATTGAATATTGATGGTAAAGGAATACTACCTTTCCACATCCCTTTCCTGATTTTAAACTACCTAAAATAAATGCTAACACAACACCTACAATGATTAAAACCACCAGCAAAACCAACCTTGGATACTCAAGGAAAAATAATAAAGATTAGAGCAGAAATAGATGGATCAAAAAAGCAATAGGAAAAAAATCAATAAAACAAAAAGTTGGTAGTTTGAGAAGATTAACAAAATAGATAAGCCACTGAACAACTAGATAACAAAATAGATAAACAAAATAGATAAACCACTGAACAAATAGATTAACAAAATAAACCACAAGAAAAAGGAAAAGGAGAAAAATAAAATATTACAAATAAATTAAATGAGTGATAGCCCAACAGAACCATGTACCATAAAGAGATAATTACGCAATATTATGAAAAACTGCATTCCAAGAAATTAAAAAAACAAAAGAAATCAACAAATCTCGATGCACATTACTCACATAAATTAACATAGATGTAGATGTAGAAACACTTAACAGACATATGACACAAAAAGAAATAACTCTCGTCAAAAAGGAAGAAAAAAACAATATAAATTAACACAATGATGAGATGCCCCCTCACATCAGCACTGAGAGCAAAATTCAAATCAGAAAATAATGAATGCTGAGAGAAAGTGGAAAAATTGGAACACTTGCATACTGTTGGTGACAGTGCAGAATCGTGCGGCCACTATGGGAAACAGTTTTTGTTAGGTCCAGCGAGGCAGTTCCACCCAAAATGACCCTATACAAAGGGAAAGGAAACACTGACTGATCCAGACCCGTTCTCCCAATTGCTCCTGTGCTTCAGCCTATTGTCAATCCATCTCCTTTAGGGTGTTTCTCTCTTTCAGTGGCCCTCTCTTTTACCACGCATGATGTCCTTATCCAGGAATGACTCTCTCCTGACATGCTCAAAGTATGTTAGACAAAGAGTTGCCACTCTTGCTTCTAATGACCACTCTGGCCACACTTGTTTCAAGATTTGCTTGTCCTTTGGGCCGTTCATAGTGCTTTCGATATTACCAGCACCACAATTCATACACATCAATTCTTCCTGGAGAAGAGTATGGCACCTCTTATTAATCAAATGTAAATAGAGACACTCCATAACCCTGTACTTTCTCCACTCAAAATATATCCCAAAGAAATAACAAAATATGAACAGATACATAAACACTTACGTTTATTGCAGTACTTTCTGTATTACCCAGCAGTAGAAGTAACCAGTGACTTCCTTTGGAGGAATGAATAAATAAACGCTGGGTACATATGTACAGTTTAGGGGTCCTGGTTGGTTCATGGTTACTCATTGGGCTGCTGACTTCAAGGTCAGCAATTCAAAACCAGCAGCCTCTCTTCTGAAGAATGATGGGGGCTTCTACCAATAGTCTCAGAAACTCACAGGGGCAGTTCCACCCTGTCCTGTAAGGTCACTGTGAGTCAGTATCAACTTGATGGCCATGAGTTTGGTTTTATACACAGTAGAATATTGTATATCTCTAAAAAAAATGGAAACTACCAAAGGCTTTATGACATGGACGAATTTGGAAGAAACACTCAACAAGGTGAGTAAATCTCATAAGAAATACTATATGGCATTTTCATCCTAAATGATACGAAACCAGAAAACAAAGAACAATTTTCACACCCAAAGAAGCTGTGTTTGAAGGATCTGGTGGTGACTATGGTGAAGGCAGGAACAAGGGAAAAGGGAAAAGGAACAGGAAGAGGTAAGGGAGGAAACAGGAAAAGAAGAAAGGTCTGGGATACGGTCACTCTTCTGATGAGATAAGATATGAAACTGTGTTCTGTATATTTTTCTCTGTGCATTATAATCCAAAAATAAAAGTAAAACTAAATAAAAGATCATGGAATTTATCCACGAATTTTTGAAATATATACACGCACATATATGCACACACACACAATTCCAGTTTATTCTCTTGGAATACTTAGTTTGAACCCAATGGGAATTTTATCAGAAAGCCAAGTAGCCACATTGTAAGCACATGTGCATGTATTTCAGTACAATCCCAGCTGCAGTTCTCCTGAAATCCAGACTGACTTGCCTCCTCTGATCCTTATTATTCCAATCTCCAATTATTATGTAATTCCAATTCTTGTAGCCACCTAAACTACTGTAAAATTGGAAAAATAACAGTCTGCACTGAGCGCTGAGAACACAGCCTATTTATGACAAAAGATTTGCGGCGACTTGCTACGTAGCAAGAGATAGGCAGAAGAAGAAACAGCAGCAGCAGCTAACATGAATAAACTGTGACTTTTCATAAAGGTATTTCCCTGCATCATATCAATAACCTGATGGACTTGGATTCCTATTGATATTATTGTTTGGTATGCTGTAACTTAGTAAGATATCTTACAACCTCAATTTGTAATTGTTGCTGTTGGTAGGTGCCTTCAAGTTGGTTCCAACTCATAAAGACCCCACACACAACATAACAAAACATAACCTTCTCTGCGTCATTCTTACAACTGTTCTGTGGAGCGCATCATTGCACCCCCTGTGTTAATCCATATCCTTGAGAATCTATATCTCTTATTATCAGGCCTTCTGTTTTACCAAGCATGATGGCATTTTTCAGGGACTGGTCTCTTCTGAAAACATGCTCAGTACTTGAGATGAAGGCTCATCATCCTTGCCTCTAAAGAATATTCTGACAATACTTCTTCCAAGACATATTTATTTGTTCTTGCAATCCATGATACACTCAATATTCTTTACCAGCTCCGCATTCCAAATGCATCACTTTTTCATTTTTCTTTATTCGATGTCCAACATTCATATGAATATGAAGAGACTGAAAACACAATAGCTTGGATAGGCACACTTTAGTCCTCAAAGTAACATCCTGGCTTCTCAACACGTTAAAGAGATCTTGTGCAACAAATTTACCTACTGCAATGCACCTTTTGATCTCTTGAGTGCTGAGCATTTATTGTAGCTCCAAGCAAGACAAAATCTTTGACAATGTGAAATTTGTTTATTTTATGTATTTATTGGTCAACCCCCTGGTCCTGGGACTGTGTTCTTTCTGATAAAGTCGAGTTTTTGAGAGGATTTGCTCAGCACACAAACTGGTTAAGTATGGTGAGGATATATCCATGATATACACATGTTCCCTTATTTTAAACCATGTTATCCATGATACACACATGTTCCCTTATTTTAAACCATGTTCTCTTCAAATTATTGGCTCTTCATCCATGTACCAGTTCCCCATGAGCACAATGATGTGTTCTGGCCTTTCCACAGTTCTCAATGCTATTCTTAGAATTTTGATCCATGTAGTCGGATACTATTGCATAGTCAATAAAACACGTTAGTGTTCTGGTCTTTCAGGCAATATTCACCTGACATCAGCAACAATATCCCTCATTAGATGCCCTCTTCTAAATCTGACTTGATTTTGTTGACTCCCTGTCAATGTATTTCCGAAACCATTGTTGAAAGACTTCCAGGGAAAAAAAAAATTACTTGCATGTGATCCTAATGATATTGTTCAACAATTGCTGCATTCTCTTGGGTAACCTTTCTTTGAAATGTGGACAAATATGGATCTTTTTACAGTCAGTTGGCCAGGTATTTGTCTTCCAAATTTCTTGGCATAGATTGATGAGTGCCTTTAGTGCTTCATCAACTTGTAGCATTTCAATTAGCATTCAGTCAAATCCTGGAGTCTTGTTTTTGGCTAGTGCTTTTAATGAAGCAGGGACATCTTCCTTCATTACCATTGGTTCTTGCTCCTATGCTGACTCTTCAAATGGTTGAATGTTGACTAGTTCCTTACATTTTTTTGATGCCTCCTTCTCCATTCAATATTTTGCCAATACATCTTTGAATATTGCAACTTGAAATTTCAATTTTTATTTGTTCCTTCAGCTTAAAATATGCTGAGTATACTCTTCCTTTTTTGTTTCCAACTTCAGGTCTTTGCACATTTTCCTTGTACTACTTTACTTTGTCTTCTGGAACTGCCCTTGGGAAATTTTTTTATTCAGTTCATGGACTTCATTATTTTTTCCATTTGCCTTACCTACTCTGCAGTCAATAATAATTTTCAAAGTCTTTTCTGATGTCTGCTGGATCTTTTCTTTCTATCCTGTCTTTTAAATAAGCTGTTATTTTCTTCATATATGTTGTTCTTGATGTCATCCCATAGATCATTAGGTCGTCTGTCATTAATGTTCAATGGATCAAGTCTATTCTTGAGGTGTTTTCAAAATTTCAAGTGGTTTGTACTCAGGCTCTCCTGTTTCATTTTTCTTCAACTTCAACTTGAACTTACATATGAACAACTGGATGTCTGTCCCACAGTAATCCCCTGGCCATCTTGTGGCTGCTATAGTGAGCTTCTCCATCTCCTCTTCCTACAATTGTAATATATTTAATTTCTGTGCATTCCACCTGGAGAAGTCCATGTGTATGTGGATGATATTGTTGTTAGGTGCCATAGGCTTGTTTCTGACCTATAGCACCCATAACAACTCTCTGTACCAAACAAGGAACAGCTATCTGGTCCTGTGTCATCCTCACATTTTTCCTATTCTTGACATTTTTGTTGCAACAGATATCCTCAAAGCAATTTCCCTGTTTTCAAGCACTCTAAAGAGTGTTTGAAAAAGTGTGGCATATTTACTCAATGCAATGCATCATTTGACCTCTGGACAGCTGCTTCCATGAGCATTAATTGTGAACCCAAGCATGACAAAACCCTTAACAACGCTAATCTATTATCACGTTGTAAGGATTTCGATCTTCTTAAATTGATTTGTAAACCATACTGACGGCTCTGATCCTTGATCATCATCTGAAAATACTTCAGGGCCTCTTCCCTTTCAGTAAGCAAGGTATTGTGAGCTGCATTTCACAGCTTTCTTCCAATCCTGGTGCAACATTTCTCTTCATACAATCCAGCTTCCTTGATTATTTTCTCAGCCCATTTTTGTAGTCACCATTTCAGTTTTTGAAGGAAAAAAAGTTATTTAAAATGAAGTATTTACTGGTATTGCAAAATTCTATCGTAAGATATAGTACCAAGGTCATAGTTTCAAATGACTGTTCCTTCCTCTTTATTTCTAAGTTTTCCATTCCAGGCACCAATCATTATTAATGCATCTTTATTGCACAACTAATCAATTTCAGAAGGAAGAAGTGGTATAAATTTTCAATTGCTTCATTGCTAGCTTCAGTAGTCAGTGTGCAAGTTTGAATATTAGGTGTATTGACTGTATATCCTTGTATCTTTGGATTTTTTTCCCATCTGAGATAGCATTGTGCTTCAAAACAGATGTTGAAAGTCTTTTGAGAAAATGAATATCGCACCATTTCTCAAAATTTGTCATTCTTAGCATAGTGAATCATGATTATTTGACTCAAAATTGCAAATATCAGTTCAATATCCTCAATATTTCCTAGGATACTCTTCTATATGTTTTCTATCTTATTTTTGACAACTTCAAACTTTCCCAAATTTATACTTCATACCCTCCAAGTTCAAATTGTTAAGATATGTGTATTTACAACTGTTTATTTTCATTTTGAGTCATATCCCAGCAGTAAATAAAGGTCCTGCAAACTTTGCCTCATATACATCATTAAGATTCCTTCTCCTTAGAAAGCTGATGGTGCCTGGCTTTCAAAAGATATAGCATTTGTGGTCTTAAAGGCTTGAAGGTAAACATGAGGCAGCTCAGAAGCAACAAAGCCCACACGAAAGAAGCACACCAGCCTGTGCAATCACGAGGTGTCACAGAGATCAGGCATCATCAAAACAAAAAAATCATATCATTGTGAATGAGGGGGAGTGCGGAGTTGAGACCCAAGCCCATCTGTAGGCAATTGGAGACATCCCCTTATGGACGGGTCCCAGGGAGGAGACAAGGCAATCAGGGTGCACTGTAGCAACGATGAAACATACAACTTTCTTCTAGTTTCTAATTGCTTCCTCCCCCCAACTATCATGATCCCAATTCTACCTTAAAAATCCGGCTAGACCGGAGGATGTACACCAGTAAACATAGGAGCTGGAAACACAGGGAATCCAGGGAAGATGATCCCTTTAGGACCAGTGATGAGAGTGGTGATACCAGGAGGGTGGAGGGAGGGTAAGGTGGAAAAGAGGAACTGATGTCAAGGATCTACATGTAACGTCCTCCCTGGGGGACAGACAACAGAAAAATGGGTGAAGGGAGACATCAGACAGGGTAAGATAAGACAAAATAATAATTTGTAAATTATCTAAGGTTCATGAGGGAAGGGGGATCGGAGAGGGAGGAGAAAATAAGAAGCTGATGCCAGGGGCTTAATGGAAAGCAAATGTTTTGAGAATGATGAGGGCAATGAATGTACAAATGTGCTTTACACAATTGATGTATGTATGAATTGTGATAAGAGTTGTATGAGCCCCTAATAAAATGATTTTTAAAAAAAGATTCCTTCTCCTTTAAGACGGAAGTTCCCTAGTTATATTTTGAGAGCTTTCCAGCTCGAGTGGCTCACAAGGTTATATGTGAATTTCTCACCATAAATGATTGTTAACCTACATCTGTGTTATTGGAATTATTGGTATTAGGACTGTCATTTTGAAATGCTTGAACTAACAGACGTTCTATTTTTAGCTATGTATATTAAGCTTTACCTCAGTAAAATCAATTGCTGTTAGTTATTATTGCTGTCAGTTGGCATGCGGTTTTCAACTCATAACAGAATAAAGCATTTCCTGGTCTTTTTAGATTTATATTATTTTCTTCTAAGGGAATGTCAAAATATGCATTTAAAAACATATGAAAGGAAAACAAAGCAAAACAAAAGTAGTGCCCTAAAGGAAAGAATGCATGTTCTTTTATACCTGCTATAATTATTCTGGATGCCAAATTTTATTTATTGATTTTTCTTGTTTTCCTTGAAGTCTAATTTCTCAGAGATTAATATTGCTATCTTACCCTTGATTCCTTTTCGTTGCTGTTTGCTTGGTATGCTTTCGTCCCACCTCTAATCTTTAGAGTGAGGTTTGAGGTGTTTCTTCTAGGCAACGTATTGATACATTTTGTTTTCTTATCTATTCTACTAATCTGGTGCATTTCGTCCATTAACATTCATCGAGGTGACTGATATGTACACATTTGTTATTGCCATTTTGCTTTATATTTGTGTATACTGTGTGAGTGTGTTATGTGTTGTGCTTAGTTTTCTTTGTTCTTCTAGTATTACTTTGGTGCTTTGACATTGCTCTGCATGTGTGTTGGTGCTTTTGAAAAATTAGCCTGTATGATGTTTTCAGGTTTGTGTGTTATGGGAGGTGCTGATTTTTTTGGCCATAGTAATTCATGAGCTATTTTTTGGTGGTGGTGATTTTATTTTTGTGAATTCTTTAAATTTCTCCTTGTTTTGGAATACTTTTATTTTGCCATCATATTTGAGTGATATTTTTGCTGGGTACAAGATGGTAGATCGACAATTTTTTCCCCTGGAAGTCTGAATAAGTTACTCTTCTTGTCTGAATGAGTTCTGCTGAGAAATCTGATTTTATTTTAATTGCAGACCCTTCATATATATTTGATCTTTTTTCTCTAGCTGTTCTTAGATTTTTTTTTCCTTGTTATTTATGTCACACTTCTTCACTACGATATGGCAGGGAGCTTTCCTTTTGGGATCTCTCCTTATTGGTGTTCCTTTGGCTTCCTGAATAATTGAAATTTTTCTTGCAGAGGTTCTTGGATAATTCTTGGTGTGTATTAATTTTGTTTATTTGTTTCTTCCTTTTCTGAAATCCCGATAAAATGTAGGTTATTGCTTTTGATTGGATCCCACATTATTCTCAAGATATTCTCAGCGTCCTTTCCACTTTTGTTATATGTTCCTCTTTTAGATTGGAGTCTGTAGATTTGTTTAAAGCTCACTAATTCCTGTTTTCATCTGTTCAGTTCTGTTTCTCTGTTCTTTTAAAGTATTTTGTAATTATTATATTGTAGTATTTGACTTTTATGTTTCTATGGAGTTACTCTTGTAACGCCTGTAGTGAGATTTCTAGCTTTTCTATTTTTTAATTTGTCCTCTCACACTCTTTCTTTATCTGTTGTATAAGTGTAAACATCATTCTTTTAAATTCTTATCTGGTAATTTCGTAGCCTATTCAATTTCAAGCATTTTGTTTAAGTCTTATTGGTGTTCGGTTATTTGTGTCTGGTGTGTGTGTGTGTGTGTGTGTGTGTGTGTATGTGTGAACTGCTGGCTTCTGCTGTTTTCTTGACATCTTGGTGTAGTTATGGTGGGTGCTAGGGATGTGGGGTTATGTGGGAGTAGTTAACTCTGTTAATTGGTGTGATAGATACTTTATTTAATTATCTGGGAGAGAGCGCTAGACTAAGTGCTGGGGAGATAAAAAAGTGGGATAGGAGATGTTAGAAGAGGGAGAAACAAAGAAACAGGAAAGCAAAAAAAGGAAGGATCGGGTAATGTTAATTGGTAGGGTAAAAGCAAGGGAATTACACCTCCCCCCAAATGTTACTTGTTCCACACTGAAGGAGGATTGGGTAATAATATTTGAGAGGAAAAAGGGAAAATATAACAGTTGTGTCAGCTTTTGGTTTTATGAGGATGAAAAGAAATAAGATGTATTAACAAGAAGCAAAGAAACATAAAGACAACTAAAAACAATGATGAAATAACATTTAACATAGTAAAATTAAACAAAGCGATGACAAGAGAGAAAATATTAAAAATAGAAATAGAAAAAAATACTAATGTAAGAAGCTGGAGAGCTGTTAATATATGTTTCTTTGGCTGTAAGCTTTGCCCAGGAGATTTGTCTCTCATTATGTGAAAACTTGTGGATTTATGATATGTGGAAGGACTAGAAAACAAAGTAAAGTGAACACAAAACAGTAAAACAATAACATATTCTTTTCTGTCCCTACACATACCAACCGATGGGGCATCATATTAAGGATGAATTATAAGAATAGTGCACAACTTTGATTTAAAGAGGAGGAGATTATAGGAATGATAGAGCATTGAGCAACAGTAATACAAACAAAGAACAACTGCCTCCTAGTCCTTCTCCTGGAGGTAAATCAGAACTGTGTGGAACACAGGTCTTTTGAGCATTTGGGGACAGTGTCTGGTAGAAATTTGCTTTACTACCTTGTGGTCATTTGGGTGTCAGGGGAGCATTGAAATTAAAACTAAGAGAATGATTTTGCTATCTGGTAGGGCTTTGAGTCCTGTATTCATATAATTTAGGTTAATTACCTTAAATCCTAGATGTCTGGTGGATCAGGTCAGAGGAGACAGAATTTGCACTCTCCTAATGTTGGAGGTGACCAAGTTGAGATAGGGAAGTAGCGTCTTTATTTGCCACCAATTTATATGGCGGGAGGAGCGAAGTAATATCCTATTCAAAGCACAGTTTGCTTATCCGAGTGGCTTGGGTGCTGACCAGGGGCTGGTTTCATGGGAGAGCTGGTGAATGTGTAGGTCTATCCAGTACTTTAGCCAGATAGGGCTTCTGGACCCTGATGCTTTTATATTTTGTCTCAGGGCCAAACTCCATGCCTGTCCTTTGTAATATTTCTGTTGCAATTTCTACCTGTAGTGTTATCCTAATACCAAGCTAATGGGCTAGGTGTGTGTTGTCTGCTGAAAAACAATGTACTTAAAAGGAAAAGAAAGCCTGAAAATGTTCACCTGAAGAACTGTGCCTCAGGAGAGGGAGATTAGTTTTGTCAAATGGGGAGAGATCTCTCCTAGCTTGTGTGGAAAGTTGCCATAGTTCATTCACTATTTGTGCCGGCTCCAGGCTGCTTTGTAGAGTTATCTCCACACAGCTCAGTAGGCTGTCCAATCCCCGCTATTGGTGCAAGAGAGGTGAGAGTGTATCAGACCAAAACACCTGTGGTTTGGACTGAGAGCCAAGTCTGTCTATGCTTATATCCACCCCAGGCTGGTCACCCAGTACTTTGTCCCAGCAGGTTGTCTGGGCAAGCACGTTAACTAGATCCTGGATCATAAAAATTAGTCAGAAGAAGTAGGAAGCTGGGCTCTACCTGCTTGTGGCTGCCTCGCATGAGGGGAGTCTAGCAGCAGGTATTGCTCTTCTTTCATTTTAATACATTAGGTTTATTTACTTTTATGCTGAGGATCTTATGGTCTGGAAGTGTTTGGATATCCCTCCCTGTGGCCCCTCTGTGTCACTCTCTGTGAGGTCCCTCCTGTTTGTGCTAATTGGTCACCATCTGGCTCCAACTCTAGACCATAACTCCATTTATTCATTCCTATATGGATGGGCATTTAGGTTGTTCTCATCAACTTCTGTTGTTAGCAAGTCAGACTGGCAAGGGGAGAAGGGGTGCTGATGGAAAGAAACTGGCAGGAATCTTAAACACAGAAAAGAGGTGAAGACATGCTTTCAAACATACCTTTCCAGCACCAAGGTAAGTGAAGGGTAGAAGGAAACACAGTTCCTTATCATTGAAAAGAGTTCCAAGATAAGGGAGATAATGAAATAGCTAGTATTGAGGGATGGGGAATTGTGGTAGTTACATCATTTGGTGTCAACTTGAGACTATTAAGAACGAAGGGGTGGAGTTTAGCCTCTCAATCAGGTCTCAGCTTGATGACCTCATTTGGAGGGCCAATGGAGATAAATAGCTCACTGGTGGCCAGACACACAATCTCTCTCTGCTTTGTCTTCTTGTGAGAGATTCCTATCGACAAGCCACATGGAGACAAACTATTGGAGCCAGAGGCCTGGAGCTGGAGGAGCCATGTGGAGACTCACACCAGCACTGAGATGCTTCCATCACCACTGGATCCACAACTGTTTCCACCCACTGGCCTGCATTCAGCATCATTACATATCTTGCATGAGTCTGAAGAGGAGTTTATAGACTGGTATCAGACATATGGGCTAATAACGGACTTATGGACTTGGACTGAACTGAACTGGGATGTTTTCTTAATGTTCAATTGCTCTTTGATATAAAATTCCCTCTTACACACATATGTGTCTCTACATTTGTTTCTCTAGTCAACCCAGACTAACACCGGAATAAAAACAGGCTATTCTCATAGCGCCCACAATAACTACATGGACTCTTGAATTTGATGCCTGAAATAAGAGCACAGCATGAAGTCTAGGGTGCTGTGGTGGGGGCTGGAATTTCACACATCCTAAAGAATGGTATACTACAAAGGGTCAGTCAATGGCAAAAGACACAGCAGAAAGCCAACCTATGATTGGAGATCCTGCATTAGCTAAATTTTTCAAAGTATCCTCTGTCCATGAATCTACTCTTTGTGTTGAGACCATTTTTCTGACTCTGATCTGGATTTTGTTCCTTGCCTGAAATCTTTCTTGCAAGTGGGACAAGGACTAAGGAGTGAAGAGGTTTGAAACCTTCAGCCTTCCTCCCAGTAACACGACTGTGAAAGTGCTGCAGTGAATATCTATGTTTATAGGTTTATTGTTGTTATGACAGTTATTTCTTTAGAATAGATAACCAGGAGGAAATATTTGGGATTTCTGTTCCCAGTTGTTTGATGTAGCACCATATCACTTTATACAGTATTTTACATATTTACACCCTTACCAGCAGTGTGTGAGGATTCCCATCTCTCAGCAGCCACTCTAGCATTTGTTCTTTTCTGCTTTTTGAACTTGGCTGTCATTGTTGGAATGAGATTGCATCTTATTATTACTTGATTTGCACTTCCAGATGGCTAGTGATCATGGAATTTCTCCATGTGTTTGATGGTCATTTGGAAAAATTAGGTTCTTTTGGAGGTATAAGTAACCTCTTCAAAACTCACTCACTCTGTTCAGATATTTTCTCTGACTCATATCTGAATGTTTTCCCTCTTCAGGAATCTCTCTTGCAAGTGTGACAAGAACTGAGTAGGAGAGAGACTCAAATCCGTGAGTCTCCTCTCCATAACAGTCCATTTTATTCTTAATATCTTAAAAAAAATGGGATAATTATGATTATTTCTGAAGTCTTCTGACTTTGTGCAAAGGGAATATTAAACAAATTGGTGTTAGGGCTCAAGATTGTGCTGTTCTCTAAGCCAAAACCAGGATGAATTGAGCTTGTCAATCAGAGTGCACCATGCATTTGAGGTTATTTATCAACATAGGAGAATAAAAGAAAACAATAATCTTTTCATGAACTAGAAAGTATGTAAATGAATTTCAACTGCCCATTTATCATAGAAATACAACAAATGGGAGGGTTTGAGGAAGGAATTTGGCAGGATTGTATTATTCCAATTCAAGGATAATGTTTCCAGCTCTACAATGCCTGTCTGTGCATGAAAGTATAATTGCTGGTAATAGTCACTTTAAAATATACCTAAATTTATACACATTTTATCCTTCCTGTATTTTCCACTTTTTAAATTATGTAAGTAAATAGAAGTTATTATTTTCAGTCTCTATTTTGGGCCTTTCAATCAAATATATCTATAGTGCTTTCCTGTAACCACATTCATTATTTTTACCATTTTACATTAATTATTGCATTCACTGACTCATAAAAAATTAACACTGATCTCTTATGATTACCTTATCTTGCATTTTGAACTATAAGCTAGGAAAATAATAATCCTTCTTTGTATAAAAGAGCCTTCCTGGCACAGTGAGTAATGAGTAGAGATGCTAATCAAATTATCAAGGGTTCGGACCCACCAGCTGCTCCAAGGGAGAAAAATGAGGCTGTCAGCTTATATAAATACTGACAGTCTCAGAATCATATGAACGGTTCCAGTCTGTACTGTAAGGTCACTATGAGTTGGAATTGATTCCATGACCCTTATCACTGGTGGACATTTGCTTTAAGTATTTATCTTATTTTGTACATTTTAATTTATCTGTTGTGTTCACTTTCATCTACTTACATAGAAGCCGTAAGAGGGCAAGACACTTAATCTTATTTACAGTTGCATCTCTAGTAATGAGATAAATGACTGAAGTGGATTGTTGCTCTTATGAAAAGTCATTAGGGTGGTTCCTACTCAGTCAGTGCTCCCAGTCTTGTGCCATCCTCATAATTGCTGCAGGCACTCTGTCACTGTCTCTTTTAAGGTATCCTACTATTTTGAAGTCTCTCTATTTTACTAAGCATGAGTCATTTTCTAGGAGCTGGTACCACTCCATAAACTAGCCAAAGTCTCACCGTCTTTGCTTCGAAGGAGCATTACAGCCGTATGTTTTCCAAGACAGAATTATTTGTTCTTATGGAAACCCATTTGCAGAAATGATAATGGAAACCATGCTGATCTCCTTCAGCTACGCAAGAAGACAGGGACATCAAACTGAGATCAAACTCTGCCTCTTATGGAGCAGAGGTTAGACATGCCTCAATCCTTCAGAGCACTTACTCGATTTTTGATAGAATGGGCCTCTTTATGCCACTTTACCTTTCTTCTGGATTCCATAATCCATTGCAATGTTTACATAGAATTCACAGGCAATAAAACACTCATGACTATGAGATTTTGAGGAAATCTAAAAGTTTACAAGTCACTCAGATGCTTGCCTTCTGCCCTGCTTGTATAAGCTCCTTTATTGCATGTGACCAGGAGAGGTCAGTCCCAGTCAAGGAGGACACCAGGCTTGATAAAGTCGAGGAGTGGAGGAAAAGAAGAATGCCTCCCAAAAGGACCGATCAATACCACTGCGGCAACAACAAGCTCAAGAATCACAGGTGGGTGCAGGGCTGACCAGTGTTTCCTTCTGTGCTACATGGGTTGCTGGGAGTTGGAAGTGACTCAGTGGCATCTAACCACAACGCCTTCCTTCAGTGGGAGCTGAATAGCATATGGCTAATTGAACCATATCAAGACATCTACTTCACCACCATTCAACTCATATGGTGTTGCTTTCATGTTGTTGTGAGATTGGAAACTCTATCACTAGTATTTCAAAGACCAGTGAGTTATACTTAATTGACATGGCCCTTCCAGTTATAATCCCCTGTGAGATGTAATGTTTGATTTCATACACCGGTCACTGTATTCCCATTTTTAGAAGGCATTAGCTGCTAAGGAACAAGAATAAAATCAGATTAAAATCTGACCTTAGTAGAGCATGAATTGGCCCACACTTTGACCTTAACAGTTATTTTGGTAACCGTTACTTGTAATGGATGTAAGGAATGATAAGTGACAGCTGAGAGGAGAAAGTTGCTTCTGGAATTGCATGGGGAAAAGTCTGGCTGATAAGATTAGTAGGAGACCAATGCCTAATGGAAATATCCTACCAGAGGCTCCAGGTAATATGAGCATAAATGAGATTCAATAGCTATAAGATATCATAAAGAAATTATTATTGTATTTGGGTGAATGGTTATATATTGATTTGATTGCACTATTGATACTTAGTGTAGCTCCTATCCAACAACCTCTTGCTGCATAGGCTTGGTAAGAAGTTAGTGGAAGATAATGATAGGATTCACTTGTGCATAGTTGTGAACATGATTTGCTGCAATGGCATCTTTCTGTGTATAAAATGAGCCCTCTGAGAAGCGGGAGGTGTCATCCCAGCACCAGCAAGAGTCAGGAGTGGTGCACATGCTCTGGACCCAGCGTCGATCTTACCGCTGCCTGACTTGTGGATTTGGGGCTGATTAGCACCCACCACCACATGAGACATTTCCTTAAACATTTATGAGTTTCTGTGAGACAATGCATTAATTTGAATAACCAAGAAACATGAGATAATATACTCAAGGGAGAAATGGAGAGGGAGGATGGATCAGACTAGCATCTTGGAAGAGTTGAATATTTGGGACTTCTTCCATTTCTAGCTCATTAAGAACTAGTTTGGTATTAATTCCTACGAAAGAAATTATCACCACAACAAGCAGGGCTACCCACTGTGAATGAGTTTCAGCAGAACTTCTAGATTAAGAAAAGACAAACAAGGATTGGCTGTCTGATCTGAGCGATTAGCCACTGAAAATCTGAAGAGGAGGAGGCCAGCCTTCAGAAGCTGATCTCCTCCGATTGGAAGGCATTCCAGATATTACTGGAGAAGAACTGAATCCTCAGAGTCGAGTTGGCCATACTGACAAGAATAGTACAAAATGCTTGCTGCCTTCACCGGTTGATAGGGCACGAAAGAAGATGAGAACAAACACCTGAAAATATTAACTAATAAATCAATGGAACATGACATGCAATAAACATGAATCTGGAAAAATCTGAAGTCATCAAAAATAAAATGTAATGCTGTAATGCATAAAGATAGATAAATTGTGGGGTCCAGTCTCACAGTCAAATGGTCTGGCAGAGCAGCGTGCACAATTTTAGAAGACAAAGAAGACAAAAAAAGGGGTACAGGGGACTAAACTCCATTTTCAAGGGAAGAGAGGAGGGAAAAGAGCCTCAAGTTACTCATCAATGAGTTTTCATAGCTCTTGAGGCACGCAAGCCTCTTGGTATACATGCACATCAAACAAATGGGCAATGTACTCATCTTGAATATTCCAAGTCTTCAAAGGGACTGCTTCAAAAGGAGTACCAAGCAGGCAAGAGACATGAGGGGCAAATTCTCCTTAAGATAAGGGAAAATGAGAGCACATACTTTAACTGCCTGCACCATGAGTCAGGTGTAGTGGGAGACAGCCTTATATTAGCATCTGGGGGTGCTGGAGGTGGTAGATGTCCTATTGCCAAATGTCCTTCCTGGAATATTGTGTATTGAACCGATTTTCCTATATTTCAGACCGCAGAGGCATGCCTCATGCAAGGGATGGAAGCCAAGCCCTGTGCTGGGAGCAGGTCACCTACACTTCCTTTCAGGTCCTCAGGTTCCCACAATAACCTCAACATTAATTGGTTGGAATGTCATTTTGATTTGGACAATAATTCAAGAGAAATGACATCACCTTCATGATTAGAAATAATATCTCAAAATATCTCTTGAAGTACAATGCTATCTGTGATGTGATGGTGTGGCAGTTATATAATTTCCTGTCATCCTGTGAAGGGGTGGAGTTGCAGCTTGATGACCTTGTTTGGAGGTGTGAAGGAGATAAATAGCTCACTGGAAGCCAAATACACTCTCTGCTTCATCTTTCTGTTGACACACCACATGGAGCTACACTGAGGGAACCAAATCCCTGGAGCTGGAGGAGCCACATGGAAACCCACACCAGCACTGAAGTGCTTCCACCGCCACTCATCCACAAGACTTTCCACCCAATGGCCTGTGATCTTCCTGCATTCAACGTCATAGTATGTGTTGTGTGAGTCTGAAGAGGAAATTACAGACTTGTATCGGACATAAGTGCTAATATTGGACTTATCACAAATGAGTGTCTCCGGATTTGTTTCTTTAGTCTACCTGGACTAACACAGATGGTATCTCTAGGGCTACAATGAAAGTCAGATCAAACAACATATTTTTTTCAGATTTACACACCAGGTTATGATGGAGAAATTTACAAACTTCTACCAGCTTCTTCCAGTACATTGACAGGGAACTGCTAAAATTTCAGGGTGTATTTGGAAGAGGATTTGGAACAAGAGATATCAGTGCTGATGTGAGCTGGATCTTGGTTCCAAGAAGAGAAGACCAGAACTATGTTTCCTTGTGTTTTCCTGACTATGAGAAGACATTTGTCTGTGTGGTCCATAATAAATGGATGGTCCTTGAGCATCTTGAGAACAACGGGAATTCCAGAACCCTTCATTATGCCGATAAGGAACTTGTACATGGATCAAGTGGCAGTTGTACAAACAAAACAAGGGACTGTTTTGTGATTAAAAATCAGGAAAGGTGTGCAACAGGATTGAATCCTTTAACCATACTTATTCAAAATACAGGCTAAGCAAGAAATCCGTGATTAGATGAAACATTGCGGTATGCGGCATCTGGATTGCAGGAAGGCTTATTAACAACCGGCTCCATGAAGATGACACAACCTTGCTTGCCGAAAATAAGGAGGACTTGAAGCACTTGCGGATGAAGATCAGGATTACATTTCAATATAAAGAATACTGGGAGTGTAGAGGGAGGGTGGGTTGGAAAGGGGGAACGGATTACAAGGATCTACAAGTGACCTCCTCCCTGGGGGACGGACAACAGAAAAGAGGGTGAAGGAAGACACTGGACAGTGAAAGATTTGACAAAATAATAATTTATAAATTATCAAGGGTTCATGAGGGAGGGGGGAGCAGGGAAGGAGGGGGAAAATGAAGACCTGATGCCAGGGGCTTAAAGGGAGAGCAAATGTCTTGAGAATGATGAAGACAATGAATGTACAAATGTGCTTTACACAATTGATGTATGTATGGGTAGTGATAAGAGTTGTATGAGGCCCTAGTAAAATGATTTTAAAAAAAAGAAGAAGAAGACCAAGAGCCTTACAACTGGACCGATAGCTAACATCGTGATACGTAGAGAAAAGGTTCAAGTTGTCAAGATTTTGCCTTGCTTAGATCCACAATAAATGCACATGGAAGCAGCAGTCAAAAGATCAAAAGATAAATTTTATCAAGTAAATCCTCTGCATAAGACATCTTTAGAGTATTGAGAAGCAAGACTATTACTCTGAGGACTCAGGTTCGCCTGACCCAAACCATGGTGTTTTCGATGACCTCATTATGCAGGTGAAATCCGTACACCAAATAAGGAAGAAGAGATGTATTTGAATTGTGGTGCTGGAGAAGAATACGGAAAATACCCGGAACTCCTAAAAGGACAAAAAAATCTCTCTTGAAAGTAAGGCCAGGATATTCCTGAGTGCCAAGGATGGCAAGACTTCACCTTACATACTTGGTACATGTCAGGAGAGACCAATCCCTGGAGGAGGACATCATGCTTGGTAGAGTTGAGGGACAGTGGAAAAGAGGATGGCCCTCAAGGAGATGGATTGACGCTGGCTGCACCCATGGGCTCAGGAATCGGAACCATTGTAAGGACGACGGAGGCCTGGTCATCGTTTCATTCTATTGTGCCCAGGGTTTCTTGGGGTCAGAATGGGCTCCGTGTCACTTAGCAACAATAACCAGCTTCTTCAGTCTGAAACTGAATGACCATGCAATCAAGGTGCACCAATAATTTCCGGTGATTATAATGCAAAGGTTGAAGTCAAAGGAGGAACAGTAGTCAGAAAATATGTCCTTAGTAATAAAAGGGAAGTTGGCTATTACATTATAGACTTTTGCAAGGCTATCAACTTCTACACAGCAAATGGCTTTTCCAGTAATGGAAGTGGCAACTATATGCATGCATCTCTCCTGAAGGAATACACAGGAATTGGATTAACTACATCTGTGGAATGAGAAACTGAAGAAGTTCAATATCAACAGCCAAAACAAAGTCAAGTACATGTGTGGAACAGACCATCAATTGCTCATATGGAAATTCAGGTTAAAGGTGAAGAAAATTAAAATAAACCCAATTAGAGCAAAAATATTATATTGAGCATATGACACTTGAATTTACAGATCATCTCAAGAACAGGGGCCAAACACTGAACACTAGTGACTAATGAACAAGTGAGTTCTGGGATGACATCAAGGAGATCACACATGAAGAAAGAAAGCCCTTAAACCTCAAACTCATTGCAGGGGTGTTGATTCTTCTGACTTATAGGGACTCTGTAGGAGAGGATAAAACTTAACCAAATAGAGTAGATAACGTTTAACCATTTTAAAATTGATCATACAAATAAGAACCAATAGTATTGAAGGAAGAAGTTCAAGCTGTGCCAAAGACATTATCAAAAAACAAGGCTTCAGATATTGTTGAATTAACAATTGAAATGTTTCAAAAAATGTTTCATCACTCGGAATATTCAGTTGTCTATGACAAGGATTATAAAGACTGCAACTAGTCCAACTGACTGTAAGACATGTCTCTGATCATCACAAAATAAGTTACTCAACAGAATTTTGAAACAATATCAATAATATGACATGCAAATTGAATTTTGCTCAGTATAATTAAAAAACAGTTTCAGCGGTCAGAAATTCAATACAGATTCTGAAGAGAATGTGAAACAGGGATATAATTACTTAAGTCAAATGGATCTTGGCTGAAAGCAGAGAATACCAGAAGGTTGTTTATATGTGTTTCATTGACTTTGCAAAAACATTTGACTGTATATCACAGCAAACTATGGATAACGTTGAAAAGAATAAAATTTCAGAATAACTAATTATATACATGTGAAACCTGTTCATAGTCAAAGAAGCAGACATTCAAATAGCACAAGGGGCTACTGCACAGTTTAACACAAAGACATTTGTGCATCAGGATTGTATCTTTCACCGTATTTATTCAATCTGTATGATGAACAAATATCTGAAAAATTAGATTCTCATAGATTAATGCTGCACCAAGATTGGAACAAAGCACTGCAACTACCATGACATGCAGTTTACACAACCTTGCTTGGGGAAAACCAAGAGGACTTTAAGCACCTTTGAAGGTTCAGTATTGATTACAACTCAATGTAAAGAAAACCAAAAACGTTACAATTTTACCGAGATCATGATAAACAGAGAAAGCACTGAATTTGTTAAGGATTCTATTTTATGCACAACCTATGATTATAGAAGTAGCAGTCATGCAAAAACTACAACAAAAACCCTAATTGCATTGGGAAAATTTGCTGCACTCGATCTATTTACAGTCTTTTTCTTTTTTAATTAAATCATTTTATTGGGGGCTCGCACAACTCTTATCACAATCCATACAGCAATTGAATCAAGCATATTTGCAATCTTAAAGTGCAATGATGTCACCAAAACACACCTAATTCAAGTCCTTGTGTTTTCCGTTGCTGAATATGCTTGCTGAAACTAGACAATGATGGACTTGATTTAAGGTATTGCTTAAGAATATTGAAAATACCACGGGCTGCCAGAACAACAAATGAACCTGCCTTAGAGCACGTATAGTCAGAATACCTTTAGACACGAGGATGGAGGGTTGTATTTCACTTACTTGGATATGGTATTACCGTCATGTTTTGTGGAGAACAGGGTCCATGAAAAAGAGGAAGACCCTCACCTAGATGGATTGATAGAATGCTTGTGACAGTGGATTCAAACATAGAAACAGTCGTGAGTATGGCTCAGGACTGGGCAGTGTTTACTTTTGTTGTATGTGAGTTTACTATGAGTAAGAGCTGAGTTGATAGCATCTAACAATAGCAACACATCACGATAGCTTCAATATTCTTCCCCACCACCATAATCCAAATACATGAATTCTTCTCTGGTGTCCCTTATTCATCTCTCATGTTTACATGCCTAGGAGGCAGTTGAAAATAAGATGGCTAGGGTGAGGAGCACTTCAGGGCTGGATCACCGTGCTAGGTTTGATCTTTGGCAATTTAAGGAGGTCTTGTATAGCAGACTTTCCCATATGTTTGAGTTCTTGACTTCTGCTTCCATGAGTATTGATTGCGGATCCTTGTAAAATAAAACTCTTTAAAAATGTGATTTTTATTCTACCATGATGTTGCACACTGCTCCCTTAATAGAAACTGAGAATTCAGTTAATATTCTGGAATCAATAGATATACACATGTTATAATACATATAAGATGAATAAAGTATAAGGGAATGTCTCAGATTTCCAGGTCTTAAATATCTTAGAAAATATAAGAATATTAACATTTTAAAAATTTTAACATGTTGTAATCTATGAAAAATTTTAAGTGAAAAAACCCTAGAAAATAAAAAAACCTATTAGGCTCACATTGAGTAGAATATGATTCAATAGGTTTGGTAGATAAATGGATACAAAAACATTTCAATTTCATCTGGAACCATTAAGTTATTTTAACTTTATCAGAAAGTCCCTCAGAATATTTAGTGGACTATTGGGCTAATCAAATTCATTATTTTATCTGGTTTATCACTTATGCAATTTTTGAAACTTTTAAAATCTAACCCTACTGCCATCAAGTTGATTTTGTCTTACATAAAACTGCCCCTTAGATTTTCTGAACCTGCACATATTTACAGGAGCAAACAGCTTCATCTTTCAAATCGTGGTGCTAAAAATAACATAATATAATGATATATGTAAAGCTAGTGCAATAAACAGCATAGAAAATTGGTCATATGTGACCTCTTCTGGTTTCTCTATTTCCACACGGCAAGGGTCGGGCATGGCTTCATCCTTCACCCTTCTGTACCCTATTTTGACACCTACCATTATTCCCACAGCATTCTACTTCTATACTAGGTTTCAAAATTGATTGTAATGGCCACCTAACATTCACCATTAAGAGGAGTTGATATGTTACTACATATAAGGGTCAGTAAACAATAAGGGAACAGTCATTAGTCTACAGCAATACCTCTCTTCAGCTAGCAACGAAGTGTCTCCCATAGTTTCAGACCAGATGAAGAGAAGGTGTACTGTGCCTGGTGAGTCTCAGAGCCGTAGTCTTTGGTCCATCTTGTCGGCCTTGGCCACTTCAGACAAGAGATCTTGAACATGCTCTTCCAAGGAATGCAATTTATTTCTGTGTACCACAGCGTTCTTATGTACTGAGCAATGTCTTTGAGGGAAGCTTGATTTGCCTTTAAGCTGACCATATCCCCGAAGAAAATGGAGGTTGGTGTCTTAAGTCACACTCTAGTGCCCTCAAGTAAACAAAAGGTGAGACTTGGTTCACATATTTTACTTAATTCAGGATTAATTCCAACTTAATCCTGTAACAGAGAACTCCCTTCAAAATTGGATCATAGCCACAAGGATAGAACCCATAATTATAATATATCACATAAGGAACTGTCACGAGAAGGGTCCTATTAATTGACTATATCTAAATCATGAATTCCAGCAAACCGTTAGACGGTACTATGATGTTGTACTAATGGTCTCTTTTATCCAGATACATCTCTGTAGTTGTCTTGTATTTGTCCTGAGTAAGATTTAATAAATGCTCTTTATATAGAAAATATATGTTTTATTTTAGTATACGTGCTGCCGAAGTGAGCACATTTTATTTAAATTTCACTTAATTTATTCAACTCAAGTATTCAATGAATTAAAATGATAATACCTATTCTATGGGATGTAAAAACATATAGCATACTGTTTAGCTGATAGTAGATATGCAATAAACTTGCTAAATTTAAAAAATAAAAATAATTACATCTAAAAATACATTATTTTCCATCCATTGCAATATTCACTACTTGATTTTTTAAAGCAATTCCTCTTTATCAAATCAAGGTGCTTTCAATATTCTTCACCAACATCATATTTCACTGGCACCAATTTTTCTCTAGCCTTCCATATATGCATGTTCAGCTTTTACATGCACATTTGGTAATTGAAAATACCAATTGGTCATGTGCATCTTATTCCTTAAAGTGATAGCTTTGATCTTTAATACTTTAAGGATGTCTTGTGCACTAGGCTCTAATTCCACATAATATTATTTATGTTTACATAGTACAAAATCATACACCAGATTTTCTGAGATTTTTAATATTGATTATTTACTTCTTGACTGCTGCTTCTGTGAGTGTTTTTCCATTTACAAAATAATATAAAAAGTAATGTTAGTTTATATATTTACCAGAAGAGGAAAGACATGTTTAAAATCTCTCAGAATATTAAGGAGGGCATTAGAGGAAAAATTATTTTGACTTAAAATAAAATAATTTAAAACTCTAACCTCAATCTAGAAAACCACAAAATAAAATAAAGTCGATTGCATAATTTTAAAACTGTGAAAAAAAGGTAATCATTAATATAAGTCAATGAAACTATCAGAAAAGCTGGCTTCTCTTTTTGCACTACATAAATATAGATAATACTGTGTGTAATTAGAATAGGCTGTAGAGAATGGGACAAATCATTAATTATTAGTGATTTTCAAAATGATGTAGTGAAAAACAGAATAATAGAGATCAATGTAACTAAGTTTTTCTTTCAGGCTAAAGAATCATGGTATTCAAAATCTGATAATGTTACAGCCTAGCCTAATCAAATAACTGGATGAGATAGAAAAGAAAAGGCCACTCTTAATTAGCTGTGAAGAAGGCCTGTGTGGTGCAAAGAAGATAACTAATTCTTTCCGTAGTCTGAAGTGGTAGACCTCAGGGCATCCAAATGGCATCTTCTATTCCTGCTGAGTATAGCACTCCCGTGTGTGGTAATACAGGAGTTGCCCCTGGATAGCTGAGTTATGGATTATTCTATCTGAGAATTAGGCAGTCCTTCACTTTAAAACATATAGCTCTAGCTTAATATCAACATGACTTCATTATTTCTCTTGCTGCGACTAGAAAACATTTCCACTGCTGAAGTTTATACCTGATTTTGTTCTAGACCCTATTTCCTAAGGTTGGTTTGTGTTTACAGTCATTCAATGTTACAAATGGAATCTACTTTCACTGTATATAAGTTGCCAACTCAACTAAGAAGCTATTTTACAAAATAGTACATCACTGATAAAGAGTGTGCTATGGCTATAAAATTGAAGCAATGTATTTTGTAGAAGTCCATTAAAGAAATAACATTAAGGAGCTCACTGGATAAGCCTGAAGCAGGGACAGGTTATTTTCTTCTTTGAGACCTGATTTCATTTATCAAAGTGAGAGCCATGATAGTCAACAAAGATCTTGAAAATATAGGCAAATAACACATCGGTAAATTTAATGTCATGACAATATATTAGTAATTATTTAAAAACCTAATATTAAAAATAAGAAAGATATTAATTTTTTAGCTTTTATTTAACTGATTCCTAAAATTTACTATAATTCTTACAGAATAGTGCTTGCCTGTAGGAGGGTGAACTGTTTTTTGTTTTGTTTTTTCTTTTCTTAATTTAGGTTGTTTTATTTTTTAGTTCACATAAATAGAGTAACAATGCTAACAATGATTGTACATATCATAACCATAAAAACAAATAGTTTAATGATTTTCCCTAGAGGTAGAATGAAATAAGTACAGTGCAGAAAACTTAATTAGGTGATGTTACAATGTGTCTAAAAGACTGATGACACCATCAGTTAAGCATTCGACTGCCAACTCAGAGGTCTTTGGTTCAAATCCACCAGCATTCACTCAGATCATAAAGCTAATCATGTAAGGGACAGTACTCATGAAAAGTCAATGTCATCAAGTCGATTTTGACTCAAGTAGCCCTATAGGATGGGGTAGAACACCCTGGTGGGTTACTGAGCCTGAGAGTCTTCAATGGGCACAAAGCCTCATCTCTCTCCTCAGACAGCACTCGAGGGAGTCAAATTCCATATCCTATGTCCTACCCTTCATATTACAAACTCACACTCACTGCTATCCAGTCAAAGCTGACTCACGTGACCTCTGTAAGTTTCCAAGAATATACCTGCTTAGGGGAGTAGAAAGCCCGTTTTCTGTGTTCCCCCCCTCCCACTCCGCCACCCCCCACAAAGCTGCTGTTGGTTTCAAAAAGGCAGACTGTTCTGCGATCACAGCCCAATTGTGTAATCACTACCCCACCAAAATGAATCTCTATATTATATTATGTATAGAACATGGCAAAAAATGTACACACTTTGAATAAAACTAATAAAAGATGTCTACTATTGTTCGCATTCTGTATTCCTTGCTCTAATAATAGCTGTCTTTTCTAAGTCCCTGGAGCCCTGGTAGTGGAGTGGTTACAAATTGGGCAGCAATTCCTATGGCCCACAGTGCAAAACCAGCAGCGGCTCTGTGGGGGAAAGACTGGGCTTTCTC
Organism: Echinops telfairi; assembly: GCF_000313985.2. Lineage (NCBI taxonomy): Eukaryota > Metazoa > Chordata > Mammalia > Afrosoricida > Tenrecidae > Echinops > Echinops telfairi. The sequence continues at coordinate 1,054,674 of NW_022111368.1, forward strand.
TTCCCATAAACAGTTACAGTCTCAGAAACCCACACGAGGGGAGTCTCTATGAGTCAGTATTGACTTGATGGCAAGGAGTTTGTTTGTTTGTGTTTTCTAAGTAGTTAGTTGCAGTAAATGGTGTAGGAGGCCATATGCACTCTCCTTTTGCTTCCCTATTGTGAAGAGCATCCTGCATGCCTCTATGGGCCATCCATCATGATCTATTCTGACACCAAATGTCCCTCCCACAGTACTCTGCTTCTATTCCAGGTTCAATAAGTCTTTGGGATGGTCACACAGAACTCACAGACAATAGTCACAATGATGGAGGTTTATCAAGGACCTTAATTGGTTACCACAAGTCAAAATTAGTACACAGTAAATATGCAGTCACTGATCTACAGCAGCATCTCTTGTCTCTCTCTGGTCCTCGGCCTCTCAGCTACAGGATTTGTGGGCCCCTGGCCAACGATAGAAACCTACCTGTCACTCTCTTCTACAGTCTCATAACCTCTGTTCTGTATTCTCTGTACCAGTCCCTGGTGCCTCTGGTTTTGGCTCCCGACAGAGAAGGCTTGTCTTTATTTCAGGCAATGACCTGGAAGGTACTCTTTCAATGCTCCTGGGATTTTTTTCCTTTGATGCTGCTTCAAAGATGGCTCATCCTTATAGTGAGGGAGGAGGATGGGAGGGAGATTTGTTAACAAAAATGACCAATCCCTTCTCTTACATTTACCCTAATTGCATCTCCTACCTGATCCTTTGGTGAGAGTGACAGAGACAAGGGCTGAAGAAACATATTAAGAAATTCCACTCCACTGGACTAGCATGTACTTCAGTTTAGTTGGTTCTTATTTTAGACATCAAAGCTGTCCTTCAAACAGCCATCTCAATTTTAAAGAAAACAGCAAGACCCAGAAAGACTAGGCAAAAAAGTCAAGGTCACAATGTCATTAGTTGACTTTTTTAGTCTTTTAAATCTAGTTATTTTCCTTCATGACATCATAGAATTATTAATTAAACATTTTCAAAGTGGTTTTTTTCAGTTTCTTCCCATCATTTTATGACTAATAATTACATATCTCCAAGTAAGTAACCAAGTAATTTAATCTTTTTCTATGTATATAACTCCATATGGCAATTTTTGCTAATTAATTTTTGGAAAGAACAAATCAAATGTACTTCTTGTAATTCAATTAATTCTATGGCTGATTATTAATGCATATTACCATACAGACTGCCTGTAGGGCAATTTGCAGAATGATAATAAAACAGACTTAACTTCGTCATTATTCACATCTTTGCTATTATTGGGTGCCTTTGAGTCAGCTTCACCTCATACTGACCTAGGGGCAGCGGAACGAAACACTGTGAGGCCCCACACAAGCTGCACAATCATGCCTATGCATTAGCCCATCGCTACAGCCACTGTGTAAACCGTCTGATTGAGAACCTTGCTATTTTTTGATGAACTTCTACTTTACCTGGCACACTTTCCTGATAACATGCCCAAAGTGCATGCGATGAAATATCACCATTCTAGCTTTTAAGAAACATTCTGATAATACTTCTTCCAACACAGGTATGTTTTGGAAATCCTGCTATGTTATTCGCCAACAACATAATTCAAATGCATTGATTCCCAGGCCATCTTCCTTACCCATGGCCCAGCTCTGATATGCAAATAAGGTGATTGAAAATACCAAGGCTTGGGTCAGGCCCACCTAAGTCTTCAAAGAGATATCTTTGTACTAACATCAGAATTGTCCAAATACAATATGTCTTTTGATTTCTTGACCGCCCTTTTCAGAATTGGGGCTTTAATGAAGAATCCGAATCAAATGAAATCCTTGAGAACATCTATATTTTCTCTATTACTAGGTTGCTTATTAGTCCATTTGTGAGAGTTATTATTTTCCTTGTGTTAATAAGTAATTCATATTGAAGTTATTTCAAGTTTAAGTTCAGTAAGCAAGATTGTGTAATATTCATTTGACAGTTTGTTAAGTTTTTCCTCCATTATTGGTGGAGTACAGATCTCCTTTTTATAAAAATCTGGCCTGTGCACTTTAGAATGTTTAGCAGTGTCCTGACCTTTACTTCGGGCCCCCTGTTGGTGCATTGGTTATTCATTGGGCTGCTAACTGCAAGGTCAGAAGTTCAACCCTACCAGCCACTCTGCAGGAGAAAGGGGAGGCTTGTTACCCTCATAAAAAATTACAGTCTCAGAAACCCACAGGTCCAGTTGTACTCCGCTCTACAGAGTCACTATGAGTGATTTTGACTTCGTAGCAGTGAGTTTGAGAGTATGGGCCTTTACTTACTAGATCCCACCAATAACTTCCCATTCCCGTTATGACAACCGAAAGTATCTCAAGACGTTGCCAAGTCGCCCATGGAGGTGCAATCACGTAGATGCCAGCACTGCGATCACACTCATCAGTTAGAATGTATGCTATTTGTAACTTCACGTATTACTGTTGACACTAAGCTTCCATGACAAAGACAAAAGCTTACTCTTGTGATCAGAATCAATCAACTTTTGGGAGTTAAAAATTATAGATGAAGGCTGTGTCTGAGAGTTTTCTTTTTCGTTTTTAAAACATAGGTTCAATTCCATATATTGTACATACTAACCATTTAGTACCCCTTTTTGTTGATTTAGGCTGCATATAATAGCACATGGTGAAAATGCATCTTATTTAATTGCTTGGAAAAGAAAAGAGAAAAACCCTAAAAAATCTATATACTTCCCCATTGTGGACCATATTATTAAATCTAGACTAATTTTTAAAGGAAATTTGCTTGGGATATATTTTCTTTCTCAGTTTCATTAGCCTAGAGGACCCAATATTTTATTGTTTTAATAATCAAAACAAACAAAAGTGCTAAGATTACATCTTCTGACACACCTTTCATTTTCCTGCACTTTCTGCAGAGGGGTCTATGGTTAAACTAACTACCATATTTTATTAATTGATACTCAAATTAGACTCAAGATTGGATCAAAGTGCTCCAAATAATGTTTTAGACAATTGTTTAAATTGAGATGACTGAGGAAAACAAGAAAAAAACTAGGAGCATACTAGTATCCTAATAAGATATTTTTCAAAATATTAAATATTCCCTATATATTGACAGATAATTAGCAGCATGCTGTAACTAAATCATAATAATACAATAAGGCTAAAGATTAACCTTGTTCTCTCACACTTATGAAAATGAGATTGAGCTATTTTACCTTGTAGAACTGATAGTAAAAATTCAATAACTAACTAATATATGTGATACATTCTCTTGAAACAAAGGAGACAGACTCCACTTATCAAGAATGAGATGTTCATGGTCTAAAGAAAATATGTGTGTGCTAGGCATGCATACAGACAGATATCCAAATTTAATTTAAATACTTGGCAAGTACTAAGAATTCCTGTCTGGTTGATAGACACTTCAGATGTTTCACAGTCTGCTCAATATCTTTCTTCTATATTTTCAGATCAAGCATAGCAAAAATGGTTTATAATGGACATAGACATTCTGTCTACAGAGTTATTTCATTTATTATAAACAGCAGTGAATCTCTGGGTACTGTCATGTGGTGGCAGGTTCTTGTTGAAATTGAGGGGGAAACATTTGGTTTTTTGGTTTAAAAAAGTACATGATTTAGAGTATCAATTCCATTAAGCTTAATTTCTTATTGGTTATTTATATTTTGCATTATGCATGCTCATTTTATATAGTTACTGTCCTAATTACCCTGTGCTCTTAAAACACAAATACTACAAATGGATGTTCTCACACACATGATTTTATTCCTGCCCCAGTGATGTAGTGGTTATGAGCTGGACTGTGAGCCTCATGGTCAGCAGTTGGAAACCACCGGAAGCTCTGCAGGAGAAACACTGGACTTTCTGCTCCTGGGAACCAGTCACGGTCAGGAGAACCCACAGGGGTCAGTGTGAGTCAGTATCGATTCAATGGCAGTGGTTTGGTTTAGAGTTTGGAATTTTTTTCTCTCAAAATTTAGGAGGCTAGATATCTAAATTCAGGGCAACAGCTCTAGGCGGAAGGCTATCTGTCTTTATTGGGTTCTGGGAGAAGCACTCGGTTTCCTTTCAACACTGTGAGCACTACAGGCAATGTTACTTGGGGATCGTGTGTGTCTCCGCATCAATCTGTCCCTGGGTCTAGAAGGTTCTCAGCATAAATACCTTGGTGCCAAATGACACACTCTGCTTTCAGCACTTACTTCTTGGTGGTAGGGAAGTCGTCCTTCTCTATTGATTTTTTGTTCTTTTGTAAAATAAAAGGTGATGCAGGCTGCAACCCAGGGACACTCAACTTGTATGCAATCAGTGCTCTGACCTGAGTACAGATGTGGAATCCCACCCTATTCTTTGTAACAGAGTGGGTAATGGTGTCAGATCACAACATGGTGGATAATTATACTATTACATAAGTGCCAAACCATTGTGAATAATGGCCCAGCAAAGTTGAGACATATTTTGTGGGGACCCAAATTAATTCATGAGAGTTGCCAGGTTACAATAAGCAGAACCCAAATTTTCATCAGGAAGCATTTTGGAATTCCTGGAAAGATCATAATCTAGAGTTTTACTTATTGTCGTATTTAAACATTATATTTAAATCAGTATTTGATATAAAACTGAAATACAAGACAGGACCTGCATTTAAATACTTAATGTCATCAACATCGTCATCCTTTATGCTGCCAGCTTGCCTCGTGCTCCTGTGTATCCCAGAATAGCGTTCTGCAGGCCATCTCAATGCATGTATCTGCAATTACAGCAATTGTTTGATTGATTAGAAAAGTTACCACCATTCAGCATCTTTTTAAAAAAGCATTTGCCATTTAGTCCTGTACATGTTTGCTCATGTAAAAATAGTGCAGATGTGGCATATGAGCTCTAGAAAACATCAAGCCTGTATGATGTTCATGTATTGATAGCATTTTCAGTGAGCATCAAAGAAATCCCATCATGGGGGCATGGCATGTAAACAACTTAGCATTTACACATTTGAAGAAATTATTTTCCTTCATTTTATATTTTTCACAAACAAGTGACTTAGGTTTGCATCTTTTACCAAGAACCTTTTCACCCACACAAAAGTATTTTCTTACCCTCTGTATTAGTCTGGGTACTTTGGAGAAACAAATTCACGGCCGACTCACGTATAAGAGAGAGTTTTATGCAAAGAAAATGTGCATCACGAAAACATCCCAACCCAATGCTGCCCAAGCCCACAA